>NW_010110217.1:0-36510 GCF_000699245.1 Pterocles gutturalis | reverse complement strand
TTTCCCTCATCCACTAGGCAGGTCACCTTTGGTTAAGTAGAAGCCTAATGTTTAGATAGCTCAAGTCTAAGCTGCTTCACTAAACTCCCTTTCTACTCACTGGAAAGAGAGGGAACTCCTCCAAATGAATTCAATCCATGTGTTTTAGATTTCATCCCTGCACAACTCCAGGTAAGTCAAGTTTGGCATGAAGAACTCCACGTACAGTGACCACCCTAGGCTAAACAGTCCTTATGCATTTCACAGTCTCCTCAACAACGAGAGAAGGGAAGGTGTATCAACATCTTATGAATTAATGCTGCTGCAACTCCCAGTTTGCAAAAAAAGTTCCACTTGCTACAACCGCACAACTCATTCAAAATCCTATAGTTTTTGGAATTAACTGTAGCCATTTGTTTGGGATGGCTGGAAGAGCAACCACCACTCATTGTCAGGGGGCTTTTGTTTTCCATATCACAAAGCAGGTTTTGCTCTGAATATCATACAGTAGATGTTTACACTGTGTAAGCATCACTGAAGTAAGATATTGATGAAATTGTTACCCTTATAGGTTAAGAGAAGCCTAGAGAAACTTTAATCTTTATGTGCAAATGAATAAACACAAACAAGCCACAGATGCATAACAGATTTACTGAATACTCACTGGCTCACTTTATGGTACAACTTTGCAATCCCTTGGTGTGTCCAGTCTTTGCCAAGAGTCGGCAAAATATGACCTAAAGTATCCGACCTGAATAAAGGAAAAACAATACAACTGAACTGAAAACAACACTTCTAGTAACAGTTGAGGCTCACACAAACCCCACTAACTTATTTGGCTAGCAGTGAAGGAAAATAAGGATTTCTGTAAGGTACTGAGTGTGATCAGAAGAGGATTATTTTATTCCCATTCTTTTTGAGACAGACTGATATGGCCATCCTTGGCCATGTTGTTTTAATTACTCTTGTGCCCCAGGACTTGTCTAAGCTCATGACCCATAGGTAATGTGGAAGTTACACCTTATAGGCTGACAATCAGACGTTTATAGTAGGCTGGCCAGTACTAAGTATACTTTGAGGTTTACATTAAATGTTTTCTAAATAAATCAAATCCATCCATAAGGGAAGTTCATGGGAAATTGCAACCATGAGATAAGTTACATTCTATCTAACTTCAAACTAGCTTCTCCACATAAAGCTGGCAGTTGGTCGTATATAAAGTATTATGAAATAGTTATACTGGTTTTAATGTATTTCCTGCTTTACACGAGAAAAAATTATTTACACTGTAACAACATCTAGAAATCCAAACAAATGACCACCTCACTTCACTAAGCATTATACAGATACACAGCAAGAATCTACACCCTGAATATCTTGCATATTAGACAGAAAACATTGGGCAGTGGCTTAGGATGGATTTGCAACGGCATTATATGGTGAAGTGATTTAGTAACTCTCTGGTCAGTTCAACAGCAGAGAAAAGAGTAGATTTCATTCACTTTATCAAAGCTTAAGAAAACAAAGCAAGGGAAGGAATAGTAATTTATGTTGGCACCAAAAAAAAGTCTGCCCTTCAATGGATAAATCACAAGGAAGAAAAGAGTTTCAGTTTAAATCAAGTATCTTAATTCGTCTCAGATTGCTCTTGGAAATTATTTTTCCTTGTTCTTTTTTCTAATTAGATATACCCCAGTTTGATTCGGAAAGAAATTGATTTTGAAACAAATCTAAGCATTTCATTTTAAAAGGTCAAAAGAAAATGCTTATTTTTTTGTGTTTCCCTGTTCCACACACAATTGTTTTACCCAGTATTAAATAAATAAATAAATAAATATGAGTTAATTGATTTGGCCACTCCAAAATTGTGGGGTTTAACTGAAGTACTAAACTGAAACTTTCCATCAAATTCTAATTCTGACATTGATTTTGGGGTCTTGTCTTCTAAATAATAATGCCTCTCACTGGAATGCCCCAGTAATACCTTTTAAAACAGAATTCACGAGTTTCTTCATTTTAACGTAGCTAGTGTACTTCATAAGTGTGATGCAACAAAAAGGTTACGGCTTTGCAGAAAGTCCTCCAATACTACTGTAAATACTATCGTGAAACACCAGTAGGTGACAAATAATGGGTACATATAGCATGTGTCTTTATGAAATCAAGAATTCAGCTAATGATTCTTGAATTGTTTGAAAGACAAATAATAAACCCCCCACACACACACCCCTCCGTATCCCCCAGAACACTTGAATATGATGACTTTGTGACTCCAAATTCCCTATTAACTACTTTTCCTTTAGTTGCAAGGTCAACTTGTCCTTGCAGATAAAGGCTCTCCTTGTTCATGAACCCACCGTGTGATTGTTCCATCAATGTCAGAAATAATAACTTTATCGTCCCAATTCCACAGGTAAATAGTGCCTTCACAGCGGCAGGGGCCTTGATACTGTGTTGTAACACTAAAGGTCACGTCATTGGGGCCATTCTTGAGCTTTAAGCTTTTCTGCAAGACATTATCAGCAAGATAATCAACAAACTGAGCACGTGAAATGGACACAAGTGCAAACATAAAGCAACAGATGATCATTGCCTTGGTCACACTGAATCTTATTGCTTTCAGCAGAGTTATTGTCTAACGATAGCAGAGGTTAGGCATTGATTTACAGAGGAGAACACCACAAACTAAAAAAAATTCTGTTTCACAGTCAGGGATACGAAAAAAAAAAATCCCAAAAAGGTCACATAAACAATAACAAATTATGGAATAGGGACTATCTGTGGGGGTTATCCATTCTGAGATACAGACACGTATGCAGAGAGAAATGTGGGTAACAAGGAGTTCCAGGAACTCTAATTAAGAGTGTTTATATGCAGATTTGTGTTCTATGGTATTACATCTCTTTCCTATAATAACCCACTTCCCATATCATATGACCTATTACCTTCAGTCTCCACCAAATCTCCTCAACTCTCCCACTTCCCTGCCTTTCTCTCCCAGACTCCTTATGTCACTTAGTGACACGCTTGGAAAGTGACTACTGATTTGATTCTATTTCTGGACCTAACCATTTTCACAAAACCTGCAGGAGTTCAATACTTTAAGTGTCTCTTTTTCTTAGTTATATTTCACTGCAATTTTTCAATGAGTTAAAAAGTGAAAAGGAGGTGGGAATGCAGAACAATTGGTGGGTAACTGATGAGTCTCACCCATTGTTTCATCAAGAAACCAATCTAAAAATAGTTTTGGCTTCAGCTAGTTTCTGTGAGGCTTCTGAATCTGAAAAGTATCAATATATTTGTGTAATCCTTGCTTTCTTTTTGCTATAGAAAATTACCAACATATCCTATCTGTTTCTTGGGGAAAATTTTATATTTTTTACAAATTATTCAGGCAGTGAGTGATGGACTGTTTAATGCTGTACACCTTGTGTGGGTTTCCTTCAGAAAATTAATTGACTGTAGATAAGATGACAAAAAGTATTTCCCTAAAGCAGCCTATTTTTCTAGGTCAAATTAGAACATGCAGAACACAAAGCTGTAACAGTTTTGTCACCATTAGTCAAAACACCTCTGTCACAGAGGAAAAGAATTGGCTCCCAAGAAATTTATAGCCCGGCCTCATAGTAAATTCACAAGCAGCTCTTTCAGAAGTTACTAACAGAAAACTGCATTTATGTAAAATGTGACTCTCTGCCTATGAACGAGGAGAAAGGAAAGGAGAGGAGGAAAAAAAAGAAACAAGAGAGGCCTGTGGGTTAACATACACACATTATACATAATACAAAAAGGACATGGCTCCAGTACGCTTATTCAGGTGACAAATACATACTTTGAAATTTAATTTTGACATTTTTCTCTGAACGCCAGCACTGTCTGCAAGGTACAACATTCATGATTAATACTGAAAAGTGAAGGGAAAATATTTTTCTTGAAAATATAGTAACAGAGAGAATTAAACGCAAGAAGAGCTAATTAAGATTTGCAAGCCTGAATAAAAGTATTGTTCATGTGGTATTAGAAATGACATTTCAGGACAAGGATGTAAAATTAACTCACAAGCTGGTCAGAAGTGAGTCGAAGCGTTTTTTTGTAACTGATTCCAGACAATAATGAGAGATGACTTGAGTTGGTTTGTAATGACCCGAGGTTTTGTTTGGCAGCTCTTGGGTCTTCATCGCTTGAAGAAGATTCATCTTTTATTCTGAAACATTGCACACACAGAAAATGATGCTATCATGTCAGCAAATGCATCTCAGTATCCATTAAAAATGCATTAACAGTGAGTCACCAAATAAGTCATTGATTCTCTGCTCCTAAGTACTGTCTCACAGGAGGTCGTTCACATCATGGCTTTAAATATATCAATGAAGTGCTGAATTTTCATTCACGCAGGTACCCCATTATTTATACTTGGATTGTTCTAGCCATTCACTTGTTTATACGCTAGTTTTCATTACTTAAATTTAATGGATGTAACTTAACGTGCCATATTGACTCAAAAGTCTCATAGTGGTAAAAAATAATACCCATTAGATGCTGTAGCTACAAAAATTCCCCAGTCCTCACATGATGAAGGAGGTTTTTGCTATGCTGGCTTTCTCTTCTCCCCTTTGTCCCCTTCTCCTCCCCCCAAAGAATTTAGCAATTAATAAAAAAAATCGAGGTGATGGAATTTTTATTATATAAAGTGACTCCTCCTCTGTCAATGAGCAAATTTAGATCATTGGATTATTGTTTTACAGGATTTGCAGGATTACCCCATTCAGGATATGATGATGAAAAGTCATAAAACCTGAGCTCCTTTACACAATTCTGTTTAAATACACATCAGTATAATTTCTTTTTTTTTTTCTGCTGCAACCATTTTTTCAGATTATTGTTCAGGATATTTTTCTTCAGAGAGAAAGTTCTCCTACAGTAAATAAATCTATCACCTTAGGTGGAAGGTAAAATATCCTCAGCATTTGGGCTCTTATTTTGATCACATCTGATGTTGTTTGATGTTAGGAAGCCTTGACTCAATATCAAGGTACCGCATGTTATGACTAGCAACACTTAAAAGCCCATCTCATCCTTTGTAACATCAGATCTCAAAAGCTTTACTCAACACCCCAGTTGTCTCATTTTTGCTTGCAAGCAATAAATTCTTAATGACAGATATCTAAGGTCAGTTAAAATTTAAAGAAAGAATGTCAATTACAGAAGCTAGTCTGCTTGAAGTCTTAATCCCACTTTAAAGCTTATCTTTAAACAGCCATGTAAGAAACAACAGGCCTGTCACTTGTCATCCCTAGAAGGAAACTCAGCCTTTCCGATTTATTCTGTGGCTCTCACAAACTCAGAGGGGCAACTGAGGTAACAGCTGGATTCCTACAGAATGAAGAATCCTCCTTCCAGTACATTGGCTTGGACTGCAACTGCAGACCTCCAGAAAGAATGACAACTAATCTCCTTCTGTTTCATAAAGGTGATCCTTGAACTGAACTTAATGAGCATAAAGCACGCAGGAATCTGGCCCTTTTCAGCTCGAAGTGCAGACAGCACAAAGATGGGCTGTCTTTACAACAAAATCTGCATGTCCAGCAAAAGGGCAAGGTAGGAGAGCCATCCCTGGCTAACTCATCCCTCCAAAGCAAGTTAAAGTTGACCTTGTAGAACCTTTCTGAAGGAGAAATTCTGGCCATGCAGTACAATTGGTTTGGAGCAGAAGAAAGAAGAGACTTCCGCAACCCTTGAAAGAAGTAATAGAAAACCACGACTTTTGCCTGTGAAAAAACCTCTCGAAAGTCCTAAAACACGCAGGACCCACTTAAATTGTCAGACCACAAATATAAGTAAATCAGAAATTTTAGCAACTGGGATCTAACAACAGCATGGAGTCATCTATGATGTTCCCTTGAAAATTCCAGGGAAACACATATAGCTTTGGAGAACTGCTCCAATTATTGTTTGTTTTCAAAGGGCTGGAATGTGTGTCGCAGAGCTGCCAGACTAACCACAGAGAGGCCAGAGTGCACTCGCAAGGTCTACAACCCTGCCATGGGTAGAGCCTTCCTATCTGCACTTATCTGGGGCAATGAACAACAAATTAAACATATTTCACTGACACAGTATTTCTTTGTTCAGATACAAGAGGTAGCTTGCTTTCATTTTTAAATAGTATCTCCTGCTCATTTCAGGCACAGACAATTTTGGGGGTACCTGTTTGCCATACTCATCTGTGAAGAGTCTTCTGTAAGTCCACCCCCACTCATACCTTGCTCTGGCTTTGTTTCCTGTAAAAATACAAGTATGAGAATGTTTTTAGAAAAATATTTGAAAATCAAATTACATCTTGCACTGACTTGGTAAAAACCAACAGCATGTTTGTTTCCTTTGCCTGTAGGCAAAGTAAAACTTCATGGTTTTCTTGAAGAATAAAGGCTGCACAAAGAACTAAAAATTGTAAATATAAAACTCAGAATAAGAATTAATATTTAGTTTTGCATGGAAGAAGCACAGAAATACCAGATTTCACATCTAGCACTGCTGAAGTTCTGGGATCAGTTGCGTAACTACTCAGTTCATGCACCTCAAATACCTAGATTTCACTTTAAAAAGCAAAGTATGACTCTGGAGAAGTAAAATAAAAATACAATTACCTTTCATAGAGTCATTAAAATCCTTAATCCAGTAAAACTTCCAAATTTCTTTTACCTTGAGTAAAAGCTCTAGACAGAGACAAACTGCTCTATCAATTTAATCCCACAAGATTTTTAAATATGAATGATTTCATGAGACATGCAAACAATAATAATACCTCTCCTTATCTATTTACAGCTGCCACAGCTCAAGAGATAACCAAATACTTCCACTCAGAGAGAAATTCTAAAGTCCTCAAACTGTAAAAACTAAAATCTTGCACTCTGAAGCCCACATCCACAGATCAGTACAATGGTTATTTCATGAAAGGCTAAAAAAGTTCATCGACTGAGGCACAACCATAAAAATGTATTAGAAGTCATTTTCTCCCTTCAAGTACTAATGCTTCAATAGTATAAATTAATATGAAGCAGTTTTATTAGCCAACTTTAAAGATTAAATATGTCTAGACAGGAGATCAATATTTCATACAAAATTTTGCTTTTTTCATTGTTCTTTAATATTCATCCATAGCTTTAAGACTGTTACCACAGACTTTTAATGCTCAGAAAAGAAATCCAAAAAGACTTTAGTATATCGTCAGTTTTCCATCTGCAGTTTTGATAAATTTTACAGCTCACACTACTCAAATAGGTCTGTTCTTCAACTATCAAAAGAAAGCTGCAGAAAGGTAATCTGCACAACAATATTAAATTCGTGGCAAAGCTCTTTGATTCTAGGTTCCCAAACACAGATTTAATCTATTAGATAACACTGCTTCACATTTGTGTAATGAAAATAAATGGAGAACTAAAACACTGCGGGCAAATGTTTCAGGTAGGATCTGATTCAAAGACTTCTGAAGTCAAAAGAAGTCAGACTTTAGACCGTGTTTAAACATATTTTAATGTGCATAGCCTCAGTCAAATTGAATATTGAGTTATTCTCAGAAGTAAAGTTCTGAAGGATGAATATAGGGGTACCCTGCATTCCCACTGCACCCAGAAGGAAACTCTGCTTGCTTCTTAAACTTACCTCTTTAATAGTACTGTTCCTTCCTCGCCATGAAAACCACCACCTTCCACCTTTTTTGGGCATCTTGTCCCTCATTATAGATTCCACAGTGGCCTGTGATAAATGGATGGTAACATAAAAAAAACCCAAAACAAAGGACAACCTGATATATGTAAATGAAAGAAAGTGCCAAATACACAATTTTAACTGATAATAAAGAGAATAAAAGTAAACATACTGTCTGTGGACCATAAATTCTACTAAAGCAAAATCTAATGGTGTCCAGAGCTGCTCTGAAGTAACTTAAGCATGAATACTTATGGTATTGTTAAAAGGAAAATGAAAAAGAGATAAAAATCAAAGAAGAAAAAAAGCATAAGTAGATATTAGTATAATGCCTAGAATGGAGAACCTGCTGTTTATAAATTGATACTTAGTACAAATAATATCTAAAAAAGAAAAAAATCACTTCTTGAATGAGCTCTCATGCAAAAGAGTAACAACCCCACATGCAAGATGGTTATTCTCATTTCAGAATAACTACAAAGTTCGTATTTAAGTGCCAGTTTGGAAAAAAAGCAAAGTTACTAGCTTTTATGAGTTTGGTATGATGCTATGAATTTGACTGACAATGTTAGAACTGTTTTTGTTAAACACAGGCTACTTTTCCTTGCTTATACATACTAGACCTCAGCAGAGAAAAGTTTGAATACCCATAATGACTGGACCCTTATGTATTGTAACAAGGAGAGCTGAACTTTTTCCACTCAAAAAACATGAAAAGGGCAAAAGGTGGCCACAGTGTTTCATATGTCCTAAAACAGCTTAGCCACTGGCTTTCCAAGATTATAGCCTCCACTGTAAGCAGTCACCAAAATAAAACTGTGACGTTGATTAGCGATTCAAACAAAATTAAATTATTCCAAGAACTCTTAGCAGTTAAGAGGGAAGGCTGAGTTCAGCTCATGCATGCCTTTTCTCAGTTCTTCCATAGGTTCTCTTCACTATATTGTATAGGAAAAAAGAAAAATGACAGAGCAATAAAGTTGAGCAAATAAGTTGAGAACTTTTTAAACAAAAACAAGAAAAACAAGGAGCAGATGGAGCTACCGAGAATGGCATGCCAATGTTGAGAACAATGGCTATAATTTAAGGAGGTTCTCAAACATACAGACAACTTCAAGGAGACGTCCTATTGACTTCTAGTGAGATAACTCACATGCTTACAATTAGACATGCATTTAAGTGTATGTTGCAGAACATAAGTGATTCTTTTGCAAAAACTCCAGTTTTCAATTACTTCATAAAACCTGTTTTGATAAAGTGCCTTCGTATTTCAATTCCTTAGTTCCATTATTACAGCAAATCAAAACTCTAAGTCATTAAGAAAGCCAGTAGGATGCCTGGTAGTATAAATAGGTACTTTTAGTTTAAAAGGCACAGTTCAGCTAAGTAAACCTTCCCAATCGTACAGACTGTTCCAACTATATACACTGGCTTCTCCACTAAATTAAAATCGCACTGTCTACAAAGTTATCAGCATTCAGAATATAAGCTAACCATTAAAAAAAAAGAACACACTGAATTTCACACTCACAGAAGACTTTTCTTAACTGATAACCTACATGAATAACAGCAGAACCATAATGCTATTGAAAGAATTGTCATTTCCCTTAACTTAATGGCAAAAATATTTCGTATCAGTTCTTTCCATTTACCCATCCTAGGCAAAACCCAAAGCATCTGGCTCACACATCAAAGTGTTTAATTAAAAATGTAGTGACCTTGCATTATCTTTATTGCCACTGAAGACCCAATAGGCACCTATTTGGTCTGAATTGCTCTGTGAAAGTGCCCAACAAATACCAAGTAGGATAACTATACACCTTCTGTAGGCATTTGAGTCCAATGGGATGAATCTCACCTTTGATTATTACTAGAATATTTGCAGTAAAGCTCAAAACATCTGGCTCTATGACATCCTTGAAATTCAAGCCAGGTTTACCAGGTGTTTAGGACTTATAGGATCAATTTACTTTACATTAGGATGCTACAGTGCAGCTACCCACGACTGCATATACAGGTAATGTGGTACTACAACAGAAAGAACATAGTGATAGAGAGTATTCTGGGCATTGAATGAATTTTTATTCCAAGTTCACGGCAATAGAGATAGCATTTCAATTCACACGGATTAAACCCAAAGACATGTGAAGTGCTGCAATTGGCAGAAGGAAAGTCATGTTCCAGAATTTATTAAATCCATGGCTAACCAGGATACAAATTAGTGACAATTGTGATACTACTTATTTATATCCATTTACAGTATTTCTGTCCTGAGCATCTATGTGGCACCAGGTCACAACATGGAATCGGACTAAGTTCATCAACGCATTTAATATAAGCCCGTATATAGCTGTTAAATTGTCATAGCTATCTGCCACTACACACCTGGGTTGCTTATGAACAACCAACTGAGAAATAGAAAACCAGCAAGCCACAGGCCTTCCTTATCTAGTAGTTAAAGCTTATTCCCTAAGGCTATAATTCCTAGCCTCTACTTTTATTTGTTAATACATGCTGCATACAGATAAATTGGAAAGCAGTCACCAAGTACTCAGGTACAGCAAACACTAACATGAGCCAGTATCATTTATGTTTACAATCCATATTAATGAAGGAAAACATGAAGTTTTTCCTCCTTCAAAGTATTTGTAATAATCTTACCCTAGCAAATAAATAGTATTCACAGACCAAATTCCGTCCCGCTTATTTAGCCCTTAGCATAAGCTAGATGGCTACGTGTGGATAGATATTACTGATGTGCAGATTCTTTTGTACAACAGCCCTCTCCTCTGCCTTAATAAATGGCCAAAAGTCACAACTTCTCCTCTGACCAACCTTCATGTTCAATCTCACCTTTGGCAAAGGTTTCTGGAATGCCTGCATTGCCAGCAGAAGGGGACCAGCTGTCGTCCAGTTGTAGTACCTGGGCATGCAAGAGAGATAATTACTGCATTCTGTAATCCCAAGGTTCCAATTCACAATTTACCTAGTATTTATTATCCGGCAAGTCAAAGCCAGGAAGCCTCTTTAGCACAGGTCAAACTCTGGCCTGCACCAGTAATAGCAGACCCACCTTATTCCACAGAATGTTCAAAGGTATTTACGGCATATACTTTTCAAGATATGCAAAAGAAGCTAAATCTTTAATTAGAAATAGCATTTGTCGTACATTCCTCACACCCTTACTGTACCTCATTATCACAGCATGAGCTACATTTTTAACAAGCTGCTTTTACTATTTTTCCATCAAGGACCTACACAAAAGTTAGGGCCGTAGTCTGTAGGTTGTCAAGCTTTTGCTATTATGTGCTGAACATGGGTCAACGCTTGTTACAAACAGGACAAATACAGTATTGTAATCTATCTGTCTAGGGAAGCTGAAGCTCACTGACATCCAGAGAATGTGACAGTAAGATCCTCACTAAGTACTCCTCTTTTCCATACATATCAGTAGCCAGGTAAACATGGCCATCAAATTTGGAGAACTATGGCAAGGAAGCAATAAGTAACTCACCTCAGACCACAGAGAGGGTCAGGTATGAGGCTGTACCATACACAATACAAGCTATCACATAAAGATGCACCAGACATGTCAGATTTGTATGAGTGATGTCTATGACTAAGGGTAGCCTAACCTCTAAGCACAGCGCAATGCCAGGATCTCTCCTCTACTCTCTAACATTGTATGCCAGGTGTGAGGAGCTCTCAAGTTAAAACACCCTCCAAAAAGCTGCAGCTGGCATAGACCATTGTGCTGCATAACTACCAGCAATACAAACATATGAAAATGTCTTAGCCTTGCAGAAATAGAAGTCTCATACTCAGTGGATGAAGTTTGACAAGTCTTAAAAAGCAATGCCTCCATAGAGACATATTAGGCAAATATACAGTATATACAGACAACCTGCTGTGTACAGAGTGTTTGCAAGCAGACTGCCATATCCCTGTAAATATTAATTATTCAAACTGTCTCACGGCAAGCCTCAGCAAGTTCTCATCCTATTTCATTTTTACTCTTCCAATTGAGTGTGAACACTATTAGCATTTAAGACCAGCTTCTTGAAATTCCAATTGTGTCACTTAGCTGTAACAGGTCATCTAAAACTGCTTTTTACTTTCAATTTAAAGGAGGAAACTAGAAGAGCCTGAATTCACTAGAGAGTTGACTCTTTCTGGATGAATCTAAGCTATGAACATTCAAAACTTATTTTCCAGGTACACTTAAACTGATCTAACACATTGAATTGCCACAGAAGTGTTTTTGTTACAACAGTAAATTATTTTTTTCCTGAAATATACTTACTTATTTCCAATCTTAACCACAAGGTTAGGGTCATCAATGATAGCAGGATTGTCCACAAATTGCTGATATGTTACTGCATGTGCTAGGAATTCTTCTGTGGGGGGGTAAAAAAAAAACCACATATGTAAAGCATGCATTTATAGATGCCTGGGATGGGTCAACCTAAGCCTCTTGGCATCTCTCAGACACATAGGTTTGACATTCAGGGTCAGCCCTTCATTACTAGATCCGCAGTAATACGGACCTAAGATGTTCAGAGACTTTCAGCCTCGGAAGATGTTGAGGGTTTCTTTGTCAGCTGCTGGGTGGGTGTCTTTCCTTTTCAAAATACAATCTAGTGAAAGTTCAGGGATGGAACTGTGAGGGAGGAAAGTCTGGCTTCTAAGCAAGGCAAGAAAATACTTTGTCATGCCTTTCACTGATCCCTGTCCAAGTTAGGAGCAGGATCTGATGGGCTCAACAGATATGTAAACCCCCAGCCAGAAACTTAACAATCACTTGTAAGGGCTACAGCAAAATGAAAGTGCCTATGAATAAATATCCTTTCCATTGGCTGTGACTCCTTTCATAAAATCTGCTTAATTTAAAACTGATTCAGATAACAATACAAAGTCAGTAAATCACAGTATATTTGAAATGTTTTAATAACTAACTTCTGAAGAGGAGTCGGTGTAGCATCAGGCTCATACAATTCTACAATGCCGTATTACTGCAGGAAGTGCAAGTCTTAACACATTTATCCTCACATTATGCAGCTGGAAGTTTAAGGCATAGAGCATCGCAAATGATTTTTCTAAAAGTCACACAAGAGGTAGAGTAGGAACTCAGGTTCAAGTTTCCAACTCTCCCTGTGATACAAAACCTAGTACTACCAGGAAATAAAAATCTTCTCAAGACAATCTTGAGTACAGCCACAGGAGGGCACTGCTTCCTCGGTCGAGGATGCTAAACTTGGCTGACAGCACTTGCCTGTAATTCACAAAGTCATTCTGTACCTTTGGTTATTTCTTTGTTGTCAGTAAGGCCTCCACAGAGAGAAATGGCAATGGAGGGCAAATCTCGAATTCCATCTGAGGTGCTTTCAACTCCACTGTCAACACCTGAGCTCCCAACAGACTGCGGAGACTGGCTGGTGGACCAAGGCCCCGTGTCATTCGTGTTTTTGCTTTGGACAGTATCCCCACTGGAAAAGAAAAATCAGGATTTCAGTCTTCATGTATTCATTCCCAAATTCTCTCTCTTCAACAAGTACTGTTTACATCTGACACTTATGTAGCAAAAAAGAAAAAAAATAAGAAATTTGCTTGTTTTTGCGATAAAACTTAAATACAGTAGTATAGGACTCATGTACCCTCAAATATTAGACTGCTTCTACTTACTTGCCTAAACTAGGCAGGTATAATTACAGCTTCATTTATTTACAAGAGATAGGAAAAATAAGACAATAAACTGTACAATCTTAGTAGACAAAGTAACACTACAATAAGCAGAGTTTATACTAGTAGCAACATTCCCACACAGGAACAAGAACTAATATACTAGTTTACTCTTGAATTCATAATAAACTGAGAGCAAAACCCAAAACAAAGGATGTGTATGTCTGTGTATTTATGTTGTCTATATAAATAAATAAAATACTCTACACATAAACTACTAGGATTAAAATGTTAAGAAACAATAAATAATTATACCCATTTAAAATCTTTCTCTCTTTTATTGAAATGCTAATATTACAACAGTTGAGTTTAAGCAAGCAAGAAAGAAAAATAAAATATGCAAGTTACTTCAGTTGTTGCTCAATGACTTTAGTCAAATGACTAGAATGGAAGATGATGTAGAAAGAGGACTATAAATGTTCTAAGAGGCTCTAATAAAAATCGGAACAAGTTGGAAATTTTATTTTCAGGGTGTAGGATTTTCATAAATAAGCCTCTCATGTGTCATACAAAAATTACTTCCTGACATTCATATTTATAGATGATCACTCATAGCAGAACAACATTAGAGCAATAATTTTGTATTAATACTGTTAACAGTAAGATATGTTCTTCCCAGTAATAAGCAAGGACATGGGGATAAATATATCCCAAGGCCAATTGCTCTCCCAGGACATGTAACTAACACTCACAAACATCAGTGTACATTACATAACAATCCACGATCAATATATGGTGCTTAATTGACCAAAACAGAAAATCAGTTTCAAGCACACATTTCAGGCCCAAACGCAGAGCCTTCTAAAAGCTCTAATATTCCTCTCTACAGAGTTTTATTTTCCTTCTGCCTTCACCTCTGCTTGTACTCTGAAAAAGAGGTTTTATCTGGTTGGCAATGAAGAGTTTGATCTAAATCTGGAAGGTGACAAGAGCTCTTTAAATAGTAAAAACATAAGCAATAGACTTATACTTCTTGGGGAAATAAAGTGCAGCAACTTCTGGATCCATGTCAGTGAGGTCATCTAAATAGACACCATCAGCACCAAGATGCCGGCTTCGTTTGTCTGTAAGAGATGGCACAAATCAACACTCTTAATGAATATTTTCTGAGTAACAAGACAGAACTATTACTGTTTAACTGTTCATTTTAATATTGAGAAACCAGACAAGTCATAACAGTTTGTGAACTGTATTTGTATAAAATGGTACTGACAAAAATTTCAAAACAAACTGCTTATATACATTGTTCAGACTTTGAATACACAAAATGGGACAGCAGAGGACTAGTTTTGAGATATGCTGAAAGCCCCCTATCCCAGATAAAACCACTGGGAATCAGAACACAGTGGTCATTGTAGGAAAACAGCAAAAGGAAAACTTTCTGAGTATTTCACAATATTGTCACAATAAGGCAACCAAAGCATTTAATCTCTGAGAACTAATCTTCAATATCCCCTTGTAAAAGAAATAACATGACAGACTACACTATAGTTGCTAACAGACTGTAACTGGCTTGTTATGGAGACAACTCACTTTTTAGCACATACAGGTGATGTGTTGGGTGTGCACATGCATCACTGCAGGGGACAAGACAATCCTCCTAGGTCTTTCACTAGTACTAACACACAGAGTCATTGCTGTCCTATTTTTGCTGGTACTTCTAGATGAGTAACTGCTGCAAGGCCAAAACCTAATTTGGAATTCACTCTAAAACCCACAACTCCTCACTGTCCTGATTTTCAACATCAGAAAAGCAATCAGAAAAAAAGTTATGTAAAGATTGAAGAGTAAACAGAGTAACACTGTCACTTTTGTCTTCAAAGACAGTGGAATGCATGGGGAAGTGGCTAAGAAACTTGGATGTTTACTAATTAAAAAGCAGCTGCACAAACTGGGCTTATATAGGGCTTACGTAATTACAGAATAATCAGAGCTCTAAAACATAACATTTATAAGCAAATAAATTTAATGTGAAGATTTTAACAGTTATAAAATACCATGGATATAGAGCCCAGAAATTAAGAAGCAGAAAAGAAGATCAAGTTGTATTTTACAAATTCAGGACAGGATGCACACCACACAGAACTGAAATTGCTCATGTGAAACAAAAGCGCCTTATTTTATGGTAAATCTGTTGCTTGTACAAAAGACAGACTACAACTTTGTACCAGGACAGAGAGGTTCCACAATTACCAGCAACACGTAACAACTCAGAAAGTAGTCAGAGTAAGTGAACCAGCAGATCTACAGTGTGCTTGCATCAAAAAGTGAAATTTCTGAGTCTGTCAAGTATGAATGAATTTGGAGCAAGTTTTGCAGTCTTGCTCACACGCACAGAGCTGACAAAAATCTCAGACCAAGGAAAATCTTCTATCTTACTACATAGCTCCTGTGAACAGTCTGCTGCGTAGCTCAGGTTCTGAAGGTTCTTTCCAAAGCTTATTCTTTTCCAGATCTGAAAGTGCCTTCAGGGCACAGATTAATTTATATGACAATGAGGTGCTTTATCACCATTAAATTTAAAGACAAAGTCATACATATAAAAGTGCAGAACCAACAGCTTTACCTTTCTTTCTGGAAGGGGAATCTGTCTTGCCAGCTGGTTGGGCTGAGCAAGCTGCAGCTTGTTTTATTTCTTCATTGGCAGGCAACAGTGGTACAGCTGCTCCTGGAGACTCTACCTCTGGCTTACTTGTCTCAGGTGGTAAGGGCTCACTTTCATCAGCAGCTGCTGCATCTGCTTGTCCAAGGTCAGGCAGAGGAGGCACAGCGTTAAACTCCTCTGTAGAACTCTGGATGACCCGAAAGTGAGTACTTTCAGAAGGATTTACATCCACCACACTGGGTTCCTTTGCTTTGACAAGAGAACTGGCCTATGAAGAGAAAAAAAAAAAAACAAAACATATTGCTACAAAGAAAAGCTCTTAAAAAATGCAACATACAGAGTTTAACCTGTTCTGTTCACTCCAGCGAGATCAGATTCTCAAGGTAACCAACTACAGCACAAAGCTACCACTAGTTAGTGTACAAAAGACCCCTCTGCTGTGCATTTGCTTGCACAAAATTCATCTGTATCTTGGGGCCAGGAAAGATTTGTTCTGCAATGTGCTCTACAGTCTTCATTTCCCATTCACCTGCCTGGGAGCACATCACAGCTCCCACCCTGCTCCCCTCTCCTCCTGTGCAAATCCTAGCTTTTCTTCAGAAGGTAACCCCAACAAACATAAGAAGGGAGCGCAAACTGGAGTCCTTATACAACCACGATGTTCTCAGGGACCAGGGCAAGTGTACATTGTCACTCATCAATACCCCACATTTAGATTTGAAATCACTTTGTAGGAGCAATTCTAGATATTCTCTGAGTGCGGGCCACGAGGTATTCTTACAGAGGGGAGCTGAACACCTACAGCAGCAGCTGTATAGCTGCTATAACCTTCACATCACAGCAAACAAACTTACACGAAGATCAACAGCATCCAAAGCATAACTGCCAGTTCAGGTATGGTTAGCTCAACTCTGAACAGCTTGGCTAGGGACATAGACAGGGACTGCAGAAGGAAAAGCCTCCAGGAAGAAGATTTGCAATACACACCAGGCTGTGTGACTAGGATAAAAATGAAACACCCAAATCTACTAAGAGGAAACCCTAAATCTAGACTGAAAATGCCAACTGGAAACTCCTGCCTGGACCTGTGTACTTAAATCAGTTCTCTGTGTACAGAAAATAGCTCCCAATTTTCTTGTAATATACATGAGGAGAAGAATAATGTAGAAGTGATGGGACAGCTCATCTTTGGCCTACTAAAGAAGAAGCCAGAGCTCTTCTGAAGGAATTAAGAATTCTGGATTCCCATCCCTGTTTTTGTCACTAGCTACCAACAGTGAATTAAAGATAAATTATAATAGTGCCATTACAATTCTGGTGCCACCACAAGAACACGGAAGTCTTCTTTCTGAGGAGGATAATGACTTCCCTGTCCTGCAAAGCAGGAATTTTGTTTCTTTATACTGTTCCTGACCCCATCACTCTTGCAGTCCTTTCTTCAGAGAAGCCAACCTTCACCAGAAGAGGCCAAACCCTGCACCGTCCCTGCCACCACAGCTGCAGTATGCCACTGGAACATGATCTTTATTTCTCACACCCTGAGGCAGGCGTAATCCCTAAGTTTCCCCTTTCCCGTACAAACACTCTGAGTCCACAGCTACCATAAGGAGGTGGCCAGCACCTGGTGGACCTGCAGAGTGCTCAGCTGCACCTGGCCACTGTGCAGCACAGGAGACAATGCTGGTGGCACCCTACAGACCCTGCCATCAAACTGGGCCAAATGGCTTCAGGCAGGAGACAGGCACCAAGCCAGCCAGTTCAGCCAACAGAACAGCATGGCTGGGCGTGCAGAGATACAGAACTGCAGGTGTTTCTGGATGCTTATTACTCAGGCAACAGATTTTAATTTTTGTGAATCACACTGCTAACACCTAATTTCCACCTAAGACCATTTATGAATGTCAATGATTTACCAAAGGACATTGAGTTTTACTTTGTATGTTATTTAAGCTTCTAACTTTTGCAAGAATAGGTCTTGGGTATTTCCTCATATTCTATTGTGTATCCTCGGTGTTGAGAACATCCATGGCACAAGGCACTCTCCTGTACCTCCTAACGAGCCAGATGCAATACTCTTACATAAACGTTGTAATTTTATGTAAACACGAAATCCATTCCCTCTTCAGCAGTCTGCAATAAAATAAGCACATTTTCCCCATTAAAGCACAACAGATGCTATCAGGAATTTAAAAAATTACGTTGGATACCTTTGCAGCCTGGGGTAGCTCTCCCCAGGCCCAGTGCATGTGGGGATTATTCTTCAGTCCACTTCTGTCTGTAGGTTTACTGACTAATTCTGAGTCACTTATAGGAGTAGGAGGGCGTGAACCTGATGGACTGAATAAAAACAAACAAACAAACAGAAACACTACTTATTACAAAAATACTACCAAAAAAAAGTAACCACAATGAACTACACACTTCCCAAACTGATACCCACCAACCCAAAACATTGATAAATCTAAGTAATTATCAGCCAATTGAAAGCATGGAAAAACAGTTTAAACAGTTTGGGATCCTCTCAGACTAGCATTCAGAGGTCTCATCCATTTTTAATTAAGTGCCATCACAGAAGCAGTATTTGAGAAGCTCAAAGAGATGGAACAAGAGCACTGGACCTGCACATTTCAGGAGGATTTTTGGATTTCTGTGTGGAGAAAAGAACAGGTATGGTACCAGCAGAAGTGGATGAATAGATGATTAGTATTGTTATAATGGATGTGAAGTGCAGAAATGACTCATTTGCATCAACAAGACGCTTTATCCTGAGTAAGTAATAAATTAGTCTAAGGAATCCAGTCAGTTACTTCCTTCCACTAACTTGTTCAGTTCTACCCTTGGATGCATGTTTATAAGAAAACCAGCAGCAGAGCCAAACAAAGAATTTGAGCCCTTCCAGTGCAAAAATATTTAACTGTCTGTTTTGCTGACTACTGAGTATAAAATATTTAATAATTAATAGTAAATTATCAGTTTGAAGCATATTTTAATGCAGTAAAGTCAGCCATTAATAATGATTCACTGATTTAAAGGACAAAAAGAAAAATTCTGATTATCTGTTCTGCCTTTCTGTGCAATGCAAGTCATAGAATTTCACCCAGAAGCCCATGAACAAAGCCCATTATTTTTTGTCTGAGCCACAGAATGTCTGTGGTATACTCATGCAATCCTGATTTAAAAACTCAAGCAACAAAAGAATCCACAACATTCCTAAATCAAAGGTCCAAAGTGAGCTACCTTCACTCTCAAAAACAAAAGGCTTCCTGTTTTTACTATAAATTCTTTATGTTTGATTTATTCTTTACATTGTTCTGGATAAACTGAATGCCCAAACCAGTTTTGTTCTTCCAATGGAAAGCAGTTTTGTAGAGCTAGCTGGTAGGGAATTCATTGGTTACAGGTAAATAATTGCTTCACACTAACATGAAGCAGCTTTTAAAAATCAGTGAATTCTACATCTGAAAAAACAGCAATCTACTTATCTACTTTATTGCTTGTTTTCATCTATGTTGCAGTAAGATATACTTTGAATATGGACTCTGTGACTTTTTAGCTATAGATAATTATGTTATCTAATTAAGCTGTAAAATTTATAAACAATATTGTGGAGCATCTTTTTTGGTTCTAAGAATTTCAAACTTCTATTAGTCCTTTGGGTATAACCTACCATTTGACAGATGAAGGAATCAATAAAATATTATTTCAGAAGTATTGTCAAGCTCTAAGGATTCAAGAAATGCCTGGTGGGATTTTCAGCAACTTCTACATCTCCCACTGAGAAGTTTGCAGGATTTACAGTATCTTCCATGCATCCAGGGCCCACTGACACCTTGGAAATCAGAAGCCCAGCTGCTTCAGAAAATCTCAGCAGGCAATAATGCTTCTACTGATGCTTTAAGCCCCAAACATCTAGATTTAAGGAAGTGTTGTCACTCCAGGAGTTCATCTGTGCACTACACACATTTTAACCTTGAAAATAGCTACTGCTTACTTAGAAAAATCTCCAGTCTGGGCTTTGGGGTATGTTCAGCTTGGGTTCACTCACCCAGCCAGACAACCTGAGGCAGGCATTGCTTCAGTTTGGGCTAGAACCTCTGCATTTTGCAGTGAGAACACTGATAGGGGACAGGGGCAGGTACCTTGTCTTTTCCATTATTTTCCCTGAAAATACAGTTCCCTTGTACACACGACTGACTGGGGAAGAAGTCCAGGCTGTTACTCAGCACCAAGAACCATGATGTATATTCCCAGATACACACATGCAAGTGCCATGGCACTTGTGTATGTGCGTATGTTAAAATAGCCCTGAGAAGGCTCTTGCTGCAAAAGGCTGCCCGATGATCCATGCACGCATCTGACTTATGGTTCAGAGTAGATGTAACTAGAAATATAACCATGGTAAGTTAGGAACAGTGTGAGCATCTAACCCCCAAAATATTACCCACTCTCCCAAAAGAAAGTACACAAAATACACACTGCCTACTGAACTTTTGACACGTGCACAATGGAGACATCTTAATTCTCACTCTATAAATACTGCTTTTCTATACAATAAAATATACGGATTTGCTAGTAACAAAATGTTAGATGTTCAGAATTCTTTTCAGTTGATTTCTCCTTATAGATTAGTGTAGAAAAGCTAATACAACCTCAGGATAGGCCGGAATTACCATTGCAATGCCACTTTAATTTAAAAGGCCCAAGACCAAATCAGACTGCAAACATGCATCCAAAAGGCAAACGGGGTAAATTATTTTGTTTGTATAAAGGTATACTAAAGCATTCTCACTCCTTATATCATCTGAAAAATAAGCCGGAATTTTCTATGCCACCCACAGATATTAATACAGAGTTGGCGGCCTTCTGGTGAGAGCTGGTTTTCCATTACAGAGAAATACCTTTACTGTTTTCTTCATATGCCATACTGTCGTTTAACACTCAATAGCTACTCTCTCCAAGTAATATCCTTCTGGAACAGCAACAATAGTCTCTGTAGTTTATGGATGCAGATGGCAATTATGGCTACTACAGTCCTGTTTGGATACTTCCTGTTTGTATAGTTCTGCTTCCATATGTAATGCCAGATGCCGTCTCCTTCACCAACACTGGGACTATTTTGGCTGCTATGCACTTCATACTGCTGCCAGCAAAGCAAAATGAGACTGAAGGCCAATAAAGCTCACAATCACATTCCTTTAATTTTTTTCTAGCTCGGTTACATCAAATTAAATCCTGAATTAATGTTACACTTGCACTAGTGGTCAATAAGGCTGACTACCAAGATTGCATAGGATTTGTAAACCAGCAATAGTATCCTGCAAATGCATCCATGGATCAGACTCAAAATGGGTTCTTTATTCCTTATACCACCAAGACGTTCGTCTTGGGCTGAACTATGCCTTGCAATTCCCCCGTCCCTACGTTAGGCAGTGATGCAGCCCAGATGAAATTCTCTTGCCTCACACAGATTGCCGAGATATCGCAGATCAAACTAGAGCCACCCATCCTGTCAACACTGCACAAGAAGTACGTGTCACCACAACAGCTAAGAGCCTCTGAACCTCCTTTGAGGTGGCCATAATAATAGTTTCCTACTCCACATAGAGGAAAATAGTTGCAGAAACAGAGAGGACCTTACTCAGACAAGTTACTACAGTACCTTAGCTGTACATATATATCATTAAAAGTGTCTGTATCCATTTTTAGCTCTGTAGAAAAGAGACCACAGTCAGATGAATCCTACACTGCAGCAAAGGCTTAAGTCTGGGTCTCATAAACCTTAGGCAAGATGCCTGATCTATTGTGTCACCTCTACTTTATAGGATGTTCCACCACTGCAATCCAATACACAAACTCGTCCCCTCCCTCAAAGCAGGGAACAAGAAAGAGAAGTTCTCTTTTGGTACTGGGCTACTCCCATCACAAGTTTTGCACTCCTTATTGCTCACTTAATCTCTGATGCCTTCATTTTGCTTTTACTTTTGCAATCTACACACAAGCAAACAACTTAGCAAAACCATGGGATAAAAATGTCATTAAAATATAGACTGACTGTGAAAAGCCACATGGAAATGTCGATCTTCAGAGGAATCTAAGTTTTCACTAACTAAGCTCTTCTTTTTTTTGTTACCAACTTAATCAACTCCAGTTTTAACCCAGGTTTTCATTGGCCTGATTTTATAGTAGTCACCCTCACTCAACAGATTATTCATGACGGCAGCTTACCTCCAGTCAATGCCCACAAAGAAGCAAGCAGAGGTAGTGGTTTTCAGTGTCACTTTCTTTCAAAGTGACTGGGTTAGCAGTAAATGCAGTTTTAAGTTCAACAAAGTTCACATACTATTAATGTGTTAGAAGTGTATTAATGTGTTAAAAGAATTAACGAGCAGTGCAGAAAAGAGGAAGGACACAACTGTTCTACCTGTCTGGAGGAGAAAAGTGAGAAGACTGTTGAGGACAAGAGCTAGATAGGCCTCCATCTGCTGGAACAGTGAGAAGAGAGGATTGCCCTGTGCAATCTATAGGCTTACTGGATAGCACACAGCATGTTGGTAGAAAGAAAAACAGGGTGTCATTATTCACAAGTGTTGATTAACTTAAGCTCTTTGTGCATTAGCTACATGAATGCTGAATTTACATCTAGAGCTTTCAAAATCCAGAATACTGCAATCAAGCAGCAAACAGAACCTACAGTTCAAAAAGCCACCCAAAGGGCAAGTTATTGACACAGGCTGTCACCAGACTGGTGAAGCTAATCACATTAAGCTCTACAGTCAGTGTTGAACATTTCTTCCAGAATGCAATTCAAAATAAGCCCTGGCTCTGAAATCATTTCCATGCTCTCCCTTCCTCTGTCCCTCAATTACGGAGGCAGTCTGTTGAGAATAGACTTCTTAGGATAAGGTCTTGTGAATACTGCCCCACTCCAATAGTCTGCATGGAAGATGAGGCACATGTGCACAGACACACACACAGACTTCACTGGAATTACAGTGCCATGCACATCAAGCAAAAAATTGCCCCTTTTTGACAGTGTTCCACAAACACAAAAAAGGAGGTCCAAACTAATCTGGTTTGTCATTAAAGACACATGAACACAAATACACATACAGGAAAAAATAAGCAAAGTACTGTATGTATTTTTTTCAAATAATATTTCATGTCTGTCTACCTCTGCAATTCAACTGATTAGCTTTGAAAGGGACATAAGAAGCCCATATTCTTATTCATTTACAAAAGGACCTTATTTTTATACTTCAGTTGCAATCTTGCAAGCTCTTAAAGGATTACACCTGAAGTACTGAAGATTTATAGACTTGCGTTCACTGAAGTCCTTATAAGGTATGTGCACCAGGCAAAGATTCAGATTTCACAAAGTGTTCATCCTCTCTGCAGTATGTATATGCAAACAGTGACATTAACAGATATAAATATTCTTCAGAATTTGTGGACCTGCATTTGTATGCATGCATTTGTTGAATCAAGGAAAAAGTTAACCTAAAGTTTTTTTACAGTACCTGATTTCAAATAAAGAAAGCACTCATCTAGTAGTCGACGCTGAACATGTTTGATATCAAAATTTGTAGTAAGACTTCATACAGCACTAGCATATAAGAAATTAAAGGAAGTTCACTTAGAACTGTACTATCAGAAAAAAGTACCTTTGAATAGGTGACCATTCTCCATCTGAATGAGGGTAAGATGCAGACTGAGAAAACGTAGAAACTGCAGGAGCCTTGATGTCAGATACTTCATCAACTAACATGTTTGATATCAAAATTTGTAGTAAGACTTCATACAGCACTAGCATATAAGAAATTAAAGGAAGTTCACTTAGAACTGTACTATCAGAAAAAAGTACCTTTGAATAGGTGACCATTCTCCATCTGAATGAGGGTAAGATGCAGACTGAGAAAACGTAGAAACTGCAGGAGCCTTGATGTCAGATACTTCATCAACTAACACATCTGGAACAGGGATCCTAGGTATAGGGAAAGATGTGACATTTGAAAACCATACTTGATTATTGAACTGTCTTATACTCCAGATAACAAAAAAATGTACTGTAGAGAAGAATTAGTATAACCTGAACTAAAAAGAGATAGAGAAATGTTATCTGATTCACACCTTCTAGTTCACAGCATGATGGAGGATTGTTCTTATGTTCTCGATGTAATTTTCATTATTTTTATTAGTAACATTATGTTCTCGATGTAATTTTCATTATTTTTGTGAGTAACAGTCTCAATAGCTTTCTAGCCTAAAGGTTTTTCTTAAAGAATCATGTTCATCAAACACATGTACTGACTTAGGTATAAATTACTGTTAGGAGGTATGGAATGGAACATTAACCCAGCATTAAGTTTCCATTATGTATCTCACGTTCACTGCGATACCTTGAATTCTCCAGTGGTTCTTTTTCTTCCTCTGAGCTAATCTCTATAGGAAACACGTCTTCATCTTCTGATGTATCTCCATTGTCTTCTCTTTTTAAGCTGTCTATTTTATGGGTAGACTTCCTCCTCTTTTTCCTCCTTTTTTTCACAGAGCTACAGACTAGAGATGCTTCCGTAGAAGGCTGGGATCCGTGGGGTTGGGGCAGTACTTGTAAGGATGCACTTGTGTCCAGGCTTCTTCTCCTATCTATGGAGTTCCTCTTCAGCTGAGCTTCCATTAAAGCAGTTCCCTCAGACAGAATGGGAGATGTGGAGAGATGATAAGGAATTACCTCCTGAGACAGAAAAAAAATGCAAAACATGCAACATCATAAATCTGGTTCTAAAATCTACACACAATTGCTAAAATCTAAGTCAGGAGAGATGATAAGGAATTACCTCCTGAGAAAGAAAAAAAATGCAAAACATGCAACATGATAAATCTGGTTCTAAAATCTACACACAACTGCTAAAATCTAAGTCATTTTACTCCCCAGAAAAGTAACAAAGATTAGACATCTGGGTGCTCAGTATGATCCTATAGCATACGAAAATTGTTTCATAGCTGCATCTCCTTAAACAAGCCAGGAACCATACTCTTGATCCTATAGCATACGAAAATTGTTTCATGGCTGCATCTTTAAGGAGAACCATATTCTTAATAGAAAGGATACTCTGAGCATCTAACATTGGCCAGCTTATGGCATGAGTCTCTATCCACCCGATGCTAGATACAGAGCAGAAACAAAATCCTAATTTGCAACCTGAACATTTAGTAAAATCCAATTCAGATGACAGATAGTAGTTAGAAAGGTCAGTGGTTTATAACTAGGTCACACAAACATCCTCTTATTCAATCGTACACATCTCTAGACATTAATGGAAGTATTTCTAGCAATTTTCAGTCACCAAATAACTGTGACCACACAGAAGATCTAAATATAGAGATCAGAAGTTTTAAATATATAGAGATGAATGTCGCACACGCATATAGCAATCACCTGAAACTAGTAGTATCGTTCTCAATATAAAAATTGAGAACTCATCATGCCCTGGATAGTGACAAAAAAATATTGGGGATATCTGAAGAGAAGTGCCTATAAAAAGCTTTTCTTAATGTTACATTACATGTGGGCTATTCAAAACTAGCGTAACCATAACTTATATAGACTAGTATTTAATCACATAGCTCAACAGAAGGCATTCTCATTTAAATATAATTCCACATGAACAACAAGTGCAAGATCACATCTTTGGTGAGTACCAGAATTACTGCGTGTGCAGATGTTTACAGGGCATGCACACTTTTACTGGTAGTCTGCTGAGTGCATATGTTCAAAGTAAAGATTTCTGCAAAAAACAGGTCCATATTAACCTCCATAGCACACATCTTCAGAGCATGTGAACTATGTGCATGTTACTTCTGGTGTACACACAAACTCTGATTTGATCTTTGGTGAGTACCAGAATTACTGCGTGTGCAGATGTTTACAGGGCATGCACACTTTTACTGGTAGTCTGCTGAGTGCATATGTTCAAAGTAAAGATTTCTGCAAAAAACAGGTCCATATTAACCTCCATAGCACACATCTTCAGAGCATGTGAACTATGTGCATGTTACTTCTGGTGTACACACAAACTCTGATTTGTTTTTTAGTTATGTGATTACCTTCTTTAGATTTTTTTCAATCTCAGCAATGCAAAATCCAAAGTAACGAAATAGTATTAAATTTCCATAGCAGAAAATTGTCCAGAAACTTTCAAAACTATAAAATCAGCAAAGGTATGTTTACAAAATCTTAACATTCATAACTGACTCTGAAGAGCAGGCATTGCATTTTTAACAAATTAAAATTAGTTTTGACTCCTACCTGGTCATTATCCATCTCCTGCACAAAAAAGGCCTCTCCATTATCTCCTAGTTTCATGTGCAAATCTACAGCCTCTCCATTAATTTCTATGTCAACCTGGAAGAAAATAAATATATTCACAAATGAAAATAAAGTTATTTTAGGTACACAGTTCCTGTTCAGCTATCCTACCACTGTCACTGGGCAAATGCTTCCCAGGGAAGTGTAGGAAATCTTACAATAAACATAAAATAGTGAACTATTCTGGTTTTCCCCTACCCCTTCAGAAGGCCATCAATTGCCAGAATGTTTTTATAACTCATTCCGCTCATTGCTGTCTTGCTCCTCTACTCAGGAAGGTTTACAGCCATTATTATATAAAGGCCTGTATCTTTTTAAATGTAATTCTGAATGCTTCATGCACCACACAAATCTTTTTTGCTCTCTACTCAGGAAGGTTTACAGCCATTATATAAAGGCCTGTATCTTTTTAAGTGTAATTCTGAATGCTTCACTCACCACACGAATCTTTTTGTTCTTTTAATTCATAGCCTAATTATGCTTCCACATGCAAATTCTCAATATCCTGTCTTTCAAATTCATTAAAGCACAAGTAAGAAAAATTGTCTTTTAACTTTAAACCCCCCTGTCTCACTTCCGCACATTTATCTCATCACTACGTAGCCACAACTATTTCCATTTCCTCTCAGGAGGATCTCTCTCTTTGCCTATAACTGTTCTTGCCACCAACTCCATTTTCACTGGTAGGGTTTTTTTGGAGACTTGGACAAGCCTACATCTACGTTATATTTCACTACACAGTATACTATTGGCACAGTAACATTTTCAACTTTTTCCATCCTAAATATTGGCGTTTTTTTGGAGACTTGGACAAGCCTACATTTACGCTATATTTCAGGACACAGTATACTATTGGCATTTTCAACTTTTTCCCATCCTAAATATTGGTATTCTTTTCTGATTCATGTAAGAATTGAACAATGTTCATGCTGACATTAGGATCTTTCTGCCGAACAATTATAGCTACATTAGAACAAAGACTATATGTAGTTACAAATCATTTCCTAAAGTAATCTGTCATGCATCACTCATCAGCAACTTCACATATGATATTATATGCCAAATCATTCAGCTTGGTTACATTTATCTAAAGGTCCTCACTGCTTTTTCCAGCTTCAATTAACCTCAACATTATCTGAAAATATTACTTCATTATTAACTTTCTTTTTGTAACTAGCAATGAACAAAGGGGTCTTAATACACAGTCGCTAATGAAATATAAGCCCAAATCAGCACATTGAAAATTTTGCTCTATTGAAAATAAATGTTACAAATTTCATGGTTTGTTTTGTTTTTACTACAGTCAATGTCTTAAAAATTATGCTTTGAAATGAAAGAATCAGTAACAACCATTTTAATTTAATCTAGCCTCAATTTGGGCATTTTTTAAAGAGCATCTAAAGAAAACCTTGACTAGCGTACCACAGAACATTCAGTAACTTTCATGCCATTTTCACCCAAAGAGCATCTAAAGAAAACCTTGACTAGCATACCACAGAATATTCAGTAACTTTCATGCCATTTTCACCTCACGGACAGAACATATCAAAATTGTCAATTTTCTTACCACTTTCTCCCTAGAACGTAGGACTCCCATTTTCCCAAAGCGTACATGGAAAGGAGAACACTGAAGATTTCCATCTGGCTGACGTACAACAATTATATCTATACATCCCGACAACGTGGCTGGGTTTAGTCCCTTATAGAGCTCCTTCACAGTCACAAACACTTGCCCTGCTAACTGTCCAACGTAATTCATGGTTTGGACCTGAAAGGCAAAAGAGAGAACAAATAAGATGTTGATCCCTGCTTTATATTTTAGAGTCATTGGAAAGAGAGAAGTTCCAGCAGTGGGGTATTCTTCCTGTTTCACAAATTAACAACTTCACATAGAATCACGATTTCCCACCTGATTTATTTACAGCTGATGCGTGTTTGTAGAGTACTATCAAAAGACAAAAGAGACCTTGTAAATCAGAGAATTGTAACAACTTTCAAAAGTTCATAAAATCAGCTGCATTCAAAACCACTGCCTGACTTTTAGGCCCTGTAGCTCACAGATGTCTCCAGTTATCTCTGAAGAGAAAAGCATTACTTCCAAAATAACATCTCCTCCTATCACTTACTGTGCCCTCAACAGCAAATACACTGTTCTCATGTATATTTATAGGCTTCTAAGGGCAGGGCAAGTGAATGGTCTTAAGCAGATCTAATTTTCCACTCACTAAAGTCAAGGACTATGTTCCCACTTTACAGGGATTTTTCCCAGTAAAAGATTATTATAATGCATACCCACAATAGATACGCATTAAGGTGTGACAAGCAACCTTCAATCCAGAGCATCTGAACTTTAGATCACTTCCTAGTGCAACTTTACCATTCTTGTTCTAAAACGGCCTTTTAGTATCAGCAGGTTTATTAAAAATAAGGCATGCGTTGATGGTTGAAGTGTTTGGCCTTACTTCCCCTGCTCCTGCAGTTATTTAATATTTAGCAGTTACTTTTGTGCTTCTACGCTCTTAATGCACATTCTGTTTATGCTCCATTAATACACTTTGTCCCCTAGAAAGGGCAGCATGCATACTTGGACATACTTAAAAGTTCAAAAAGTCTTCAGGGGTTCTCAAAATACAAATGAATTTAAGCAGACACTTTCCTGAACACTAGAGATTTTTAGGGACTTTCAATGTCTGTTATTTTCATTTTTCCAACACCGCTTACAGACTCCAAGATACTGATCTCAGGAACATCTTTGTGCACTCCGTATAAAGCATATGCATCACATACAAGTTCTTTGATTAGCTGGACTACATCACCTGGACATCAGTAAAAGAGACACTCGCAAGGTATGCAACGGCAAAACTCCCATTGATGGCGATGAGAACAGAACTGAGCTCAGAATCTGAGAGACAGTCGCTGCACTGAGCTGCGCGGTATGTGTTAACCGGCACCATCTGCTACAATAGAGACTCTTTCAGCTGTGTTCTTCCATAAACAACAAAAAGATGCAAGTGTGAAATGCTGTAAAAATAGCTCCAATTTTTAACTGTGATTTATACTTAGAAACAAAAAACTATTAAAAGAATACAGTGAAAACATTACAGGAAAGTTAGGAAATGCTACAACTAGGGCTGGTCTCTTCACACATAGCTGTTCCGATTAATTAATGATCACCTGTGTTTTTTCCCCTGAAAGTCCCTCCACACAGGACGGACTGAAGCTTTGCTTTCTTCTGTTTCTATTGCAATACACGGGTATCAGGACAAACCCTGTTCTGAAGGAAGAATTATTTATGTTCTTTTGGACTTTGACAGTCACCACTACATTGTCCCTGTAAAGCAATGATGGTCTCCCCACCTGACAACCAGGGAGCTGAATCGCAAAACGATTAAGACTAAAACTAGGAACTAACTTTGGAAAACAAACAGATTTTTTTGAAATATTTATCATACAAGTTGTTTACTAATGAAAGAACAATCCCTAAACACTGTTTGGAGAAGCATTTCTGCACAGCCCTCAATTCAGGCATCTGGAAAGTGCCATCTAATGAAAAGTCAACACACAAAAACTTCATGGCACAAAGAGCAATTTTATTCAGTTTTCCAGAATTCAATTAGTATTACCATTTCCGGGCTTCTACTATACATTAAAAACATGCCTTCCTGAATGCAAATCTAGTGATAAGCTGTTTCATAGAGAACTGCACTTGAAACTCATGCCGCACCCTATGCTGTGTCACAGAACAACACGTTGGAACAGACCCCTAGAGGTCACCTGGGCCAAAAGTCTGCCCAAAGGAGGGCCAACGTGGACCTGGTTGCTCATGATCTTGGTCCCACTGAGTTCTCAGTGTCTTCAAGAATGGAGATTTCTCAGCTTCACTGCACTCCTGTTTCCATGTTTGCCTGTCCTCACAGCAAAAAATTTCTTCTGAATTTCTGTTGTTGCAGCTTGTGCCCGTTGCCTCTTGTCCTGTCACTGTGCACCTCTAAGATTCTGGCTCCGCTTCCTCCATACCCCCCCAACAGGTAACTGAATACCCTGAAGACTGAACAAAATGAGCTCTCTCGACCTCTCCTTTTAAGGCATAAATTCTTAGCCCCCTAATTATCGTCATCTGAGCTCTTTAAAAAGCTGGCACCACACAGGCACAGACCTAAGTCCAGCAGTGAGCCTCCAGGGTGACAGATGTAACCAAACTTTTAAAATTACTACTTTGCTTTGTAAAAATACTTCAGCTTCTCTTCGGGATTTTTCTAACCTAAAAGCCAACATTTCTTATCAAGCTAAGATTAAATTTAAAGATGGTTAGAATTAGACTCAAAATTACACGGTGTAGTTCACCCCAGTTAATGCCTGGTCTGCTTAAGCAACAAAATTTGTAGGTGCAGCACAGCCACAACTTCCTCAATGGGGAAGGAGGTGCTGGGACAGTACCTACACCCCACTGTTCAGGAGAGTTACGGGCAAACAACCCAAATATGAGGACTCACACATCCTCTGAAGTTACACCAGGAAGTCTCCTAAACTCCTAAAGAGAATTTTGCAACTATTCTTGTTCATAACAAATCCTAGCCATACTGCATGCCCCGTTTTAGGACACATTGATTATTTTTACACTTGTGAATTAAAAAAGTTAGACACCATCCTCAAGCTCTGAGGCCAACTGGCACAGCACAGCTTGCTTCCATACAGCAAAAACCTCTTATCCATTAAAAAGAATGTGCCACATTCAAACTGTCAGCTGGTGATGGACACTCCTTTCAAGCTGGGCTGAACCTGACCTGTCCAACAAAATCACTGTGGGATTAAAAGACAGACCAGCAGACTAATCACATAAACCCCACTTCCTCAGGACACCAGACAAAAATGGTTTTATATTTCAAATGCAGGGAACAAAAGAAGCTGTAGGTAAAACGGGGGAGTTCATAAATCAGACTGATGGATGTAGGCCCTTTATCTTAACTTTTATATATGCCAAGCTGAGATTGTTTGGAGTTGAAGGTTTGTAAATTTATGCTCTCAACCTAAAGCCTGTCCTTACTATGTCAGCACTCCAGGAAACCAACATTCCTCAAACCCCAGAGAGACTGCATGTGGTTTTGCTGCAACATTTATTCTGGCCACTCCAAGAAGTCTTTCACTTACTAACCAGACAGCAGCAACTTCAGCAGTAAACATGAGTTTACGTCATGCGTTAAACCCCCAGTCCTGCCTGTTACTTGTACTGAATTTAGTAAAACTCTTGTTCTCACTCCACGCTAGTAGACATAGCATAGAGTTTTTTTTGCTGCCGGGAAAATTCAGAATCCTTTTAATCTAAGCTTATAGCAAGTGAGAACAGTCTGTACTGCCTCTGTCAGGATTTCCAAATGACTTGAGTTTTATTCTTTGCCAAGAGACACTCCACAGCTCTACATTATGCATCTCTTATGAAATTAAAATTATTTTCTAGTATAATTTTTAATGTCACCTGCAAGGAGGCTCAGAAAATTTCCAACTCTTTTGATGGTTAAATATGGCAGTCATTTTTCAGACTTTATCATCTTGTGAAAAAATAAGTGAAAAATAAATAGCTAGGTGCTCACTTATTTATTAACTTAGCAAAGGTTAACCTAACAAAGTTAATTCTTTACAGTCCCGCTCTACTGGGTGCCACAGTAAGATCAAAAGCACTGTCACCTAGACAATCCACTCCTTTCATACAGGTAAACCAGACTATGTCCTAACTCCACTGGGAAAGCTGGGAACCGTACTCTTCGTGGCCTGTTTTTTAGTGCCCACCTCTTCCCCACACCATTTCATCTTTCTTTACCATACTCTGCAAAATAAAATACTGAGAGTCATAGGAACTGAAGGCCTCTCTTCCTTTTGCAAGACCCAGTGTCTTCTCAGGCGTCACAATACAAAGAAGAACAGGTTAGATGTCACACATCCAAATTACTTAGGGATACAACTGCTATTCAACATGCTCTAAAGACAGTTTTTTGAAGAAAAAAAAAAACCACACACCCCCCCCCAAACCACACACCCCCCCCCATGAAAAAAAAAACAACACAACACATGATTAAGGTAGCATGCTGTAAGGGTAATTAGAAACTGGAACACTCTTCCTCTCAAAGCCTCCAGCACTTCCTCTCAACCTCCAGCACAGAGAATTTTGAAGAGCAGGATAAACATCTGTTGGGACTGTTTTAGGAACAGGCAATTGTAATCTTTGGGACAGAGATCACCACTGTGCCTGTGTCCAAAGCAGCAAACCAAACCATGTGACATCACAGACCCAACCAGCCTTGGCTTCTGTTTTGAAGATGTAAACCTTGTGAGAGACTGGACTATGTCTGGGAATCAGATTGTGGCTCCTTCAAGGAAATTGTTCCTCATTTACAAAAAAAAGTAAGTTACAGCACTTCAAAAGCTTTTAGGTAAGTCCTTACTGCTACTCTTTTATTACGTATCAAACATTTATCTTCTTGACTCGGAAGCAATTCAGTTTTGTTTTCAGTATTGAACACCAACTCCCTCTACAGCAATTAATGGAATTTTACTATTGACATATTCTTTACCATGACAAACAGTGTCAGAGGTTACATTCTAAAAAAGATTTATGATAAAAATGTAGCAGAGAGAAGGAAATATTTCAGATAAAGATTTCCTAGATGGATTTTTTCAAAATTAAGCTCAGCCCTTCATGTTTGTACTACAACCATTGTAACGATGACTTCTTAGCTACAAAAGCTCATAATAACTATAATTCTATTATTTTTAGAAGAGGCACTTCTTTGCATTCCTAAACAGTCAACACATTGTCACCAATGCTGTGTGACCATCACATTCAAACCTCTTAACATTTTAACTCATTTCAGGTTGGAAACTGAAAATTATTAAGAACTTCCAAAAGGCTTTTTCTTAAGTATTTGTTAGCTCCTACATCAATCCAACCCAGGATCACCATCATGAATTCCCATCCCATTTTTTTTGAGTAACTTCCCAACCAGAACCCCAAAGTTGTTCATTTCTCAGAGCAACACCAGAGCCTGGATTTATTTTCACTAGAGAAGCAGTGAAGGCACTGCACAGGACTTTAGGAGACCTCAGTTTAGATCCCTGCTTTCCTACAAGATTCCCACACAGTCTTGAGCAAGTTACTAAGGCTGAGATCTCAGAGGGCATTTAACTCCCACTGGTTTCAAGCAGGGTCTATCACTGTAGCTAGATGTCAGCTGCAGCATGCCAAGCTCATCAGAGTGAGACATAGACAAGCACTCTCCTTGCATATTCTTTTTTCCTGGGAAAGGAAACCTGGACACATGAGCTGGAAGAGAGCCATAAGCAGCCATGACCCTAATTTGGACAAGTGGTTGAGGAAGAACTCCAGAAGACTCCACTGAGCAGCATGATTCTGGTTGTTCTGTAAATAGGAGGGCGAACTCTGTCCAAACCTGATTATGTGCACATTTCTTCCAGACTTCACCCTAGTCACAGCAGCATGGGACAGACCACATTCCTGCAGGTGACTCTATAATAATTCTGGTCAGGCGGAAGACAGGTGCAATTCACTTGTACATCCCACATCAGAAAGCAACATGCGGCATGTGGCTGGCTCTACATCAGAGTACGAGCATTTTGCTTTCTGCCAGACAAATCTCCAGAAATATTTTAGGCTGGAGATTATTCTGGGCTTAATACTATTAGGAACTATTTGACTCCTATTCCAAGTTAGCCAAGGTCAGTGCCAAAAACTGTGACTTCTTCTAATGGCCAGAGAGTCAAATGGATCAAATGTCAAACTTATCTTCCAAGCTGACAGTGCCTCCCAGAACCCATTCACTCAATCAACTCACAGATACAGACTTTGGCTATAAGATGTCTATTCTATTGATTCTGGTATTGCACTACATTTCAAACACTTGAAACATTACTTGGTCCAATACTTCAAAGTCCCCACAGAGGACAGACTACTTTCTTGAGAGCAGCTGAAATAAAAAACTCAAACTGAAGACTCAAACTTGCCTGTAATGAATCCTCACGTTCAAGCGAAGGGAAGACATTCCCACAGCAAGAGTGTTGGACTGGCACTCAAGAGTGCAAGAGAATTATTTCATGGCCAGTTGAAGTGTACAACCATGGTCCCCACACCAACCTCCCAACTGTACATTCCCAACTCTCCCAAATCTTGCCCTTGTGTCAGCACTGAAAACTAACACCACTAAAGCCACACAAAAATAATTTTCAGTTGGATCAAGGGGATGATCTGACTCACCAAATACCCATACAATTGCTAGTATCAACCAAACAGAGAAGTTGAGAAAGTCAACAGTTGAGGGACACCTTTTGGCATTTCAGGCAATCTTGAAATCATATGTCAAGACTTGTCTCCTCCTTTCCCAGACATCTCCTGGGAGACCTTCCATATTTCCCTTGATCTCCCTGTGCCTCAGCTTCCCAACTGCACAGTGCTTCCCTCTTCACAGAGACACTTTGAGGGAACGCACGCAAGGGCCAACACCCCTTTGGACCAATGTTGCATAAACAGGATCAAACTTTACAACAAATTGAAAAGTACAAACTGATGTCTGAAACCGAGAACTTTTGAAATAACTGGAGAATATACAGTAGCTCATGTACTGTGCTGCCCTATGCTACTGTTCTGATGTCAGAGGAGGAGCATAAATCAGAGCTGAAGTACAGCAGCAGCTCTGCTCTATGCTGATACCTCATGTGACTTGGCGTCCTTTCTTTCAGTGCAACTGGAAAACAAATGTGTTCATTAGGCTATGACTTCACATTTTCCACATTTTCAGAGTTTAAAGTAAGCTCTTACTGTATTTCAACTGGTTTTGCTGATTGCTGTATGTGTACTCACAAACAAAGAAATGCGTGCACCTGTACATCCTCAGGTATGGAAAAGGACCAAAGACTAAAACCTGCCCAACTCCCTTACAAACAGACTGGGCTCAGCAGGTAAGTAGATATAACCCCCCATGGCAGGGGTGTTGGAACTCGATGATCTTTAAGGTCCCTTCCAACCCAAATCATTCTACAGTTCTATTATATTATCAGGTAGTCTGTATTCTGCATCAGTGAATTGGAGTATCTAAAACCATTAGAAGCTATTTTCGTGGCTTTCTGCCTAAAATCATAAGATGAGAAAGTCTCAACAGAATTATGTTATCTCCTTCACCGTCTCCCTGCTTTTTCTCCAGTTCTCTTCATAGCATTAGGCTCATTTCACTGTAATAGGAGTACCTCCACCTACCTGACTTCAGACTGAGTACACTGGCAACAGCAAAACCTTATCTACATACACTAAGCATACGCCAGTGTTTGTTTCCTAAGACAGCAGAGACACAAGACAAAGCCATCCAGAAAATAAACAAACCACTCCAAAACAGCCTCCAGAGTGTGAACCAAATCAGAGGTCAACAGATCTACTGAGGTCGATGACTTTACATGTGAAGGGAAAAATGATCTGCTAATTAGTCAGCAACATCAATGCTGAGCTCCTGTGATTAGTACAGGCCTCTACATAATTACTCCTTTTGATGGAGGCAACAAAAACATTGCACAGTTTTGTCTCCTCCCCACCCTTCACAAGATACATTCTCTTTTACTTTCTCTTCATGAAGGCAGAGGAGATACACTAATCAACAGAAAAACTAACAGCTGTTCTGGAGGGGGAAAAAAAAAAATCACAAAAAAAGAAAACCAAAATATCTGAAAGTTTAGTTTCATATGTAGCAATTGCAGTCCAGCCAGCCAGGCTCTGCTATGCCACTAAACCCCTCTGGCCTGGTACCGCTGTTATTATTCCACCTCAGGCGAAGTATCAGCCAAGCAGTGGCACTAACGCAGCAATCTGCATCAGCTGTTCCCAGCCAAAGGGAGGCAAAACATCACCGCTCAGGTAAAAGGGCGAAGCAGCACTCACAGGGGCACGGGCCTTCCCAAGCTCCTGCAGCTGGGCAGGAGCAGGGACCCCTCACCAACCCCTCACCAACCCCCCCACGGCCGCCCCACGCCGGCACCTCCCTCTGAAGATAAACGGGGAGAGCACCAGAATTCCCCTTCCCTCTGCCCAGCAGCTCCAACGCTCGGCGGGGCAAGTCCGGCCTTC
>NW_010110216.1:0-227 GCF_000699245.1 Pterocles gutturalis | reverse complement strand
ACCCCGTTTCTGGCCTGATGGCGGTGCTGTGCTCATGGGCTGAGCCCTCCTCTGCAGCCGCCATGGTCTGAAACTGCCGGTGAGACCTGAGGCCAAATCAGTCAGGAGCACTTTTGGGGTAACCTCATCCCAGAGAAGTGGCCAAGGTGGATGGAGGGGACCCTTTTCCCCTGGGGTGTTGGCTGCCTTCCCACCACTGCATGCCCCATAGCCCATCCTGCCAACAG
>NW_010110215.1:2216-5682 GCF_000699245.1 Pterocles gutturalis | reverse complement strand
GGTGTCACCCCTCCAGGGTGTCCTGCCCACCGTCCTGCCCTCCAGGGTGTCCCCCCTAGTGTCACCCCTCCAGGGTGTCCTGCCCATCGTCCTCCCCTACAGGGTCTCCTGGGTGTCCTGCCCATCGTCCTGCCCTCCAGGGTGTCCTCCCTGGTGTCACCCCTCCAGGGTGTCCTGCCCATCGTCCTGCCCTCCAGGGTGTCCTCCCTGGTGTCACCCCTCCAGGGTGTCCTGCCCATCGTCCTGCCCTCCAGGGTGTCCTCCCTGGTGTCACCCCTCCAGGGTGTCCTGCCCATCGTCCTGCCCTCCAGGGTGTCCTCCCTGGTGTCACCCCTCCAGGGTGTCCTGCCCATCGTCCTGCCCTCCAGGGTGTCCTCCCTGCTGTCACACCTGCATGGTGTCCTGCCCATCGTCCTCCACTCCAGGGTGTCCCCCCTGGTGTCACACCCTCCAGGGTGTGGGCAGGGTGTTCTGCCTGTTGTCACATCTCCCCGTTGCCCTGCCCCATCATCCTGCCCTCCGAGGTGTGGACAGGGTGTCCCTGCCTGTCATCCTCCCCTCCAGGGTGCCCTGCTCATCCTCCTGCCTTCCAGGGTACAGGCAGGGTGTCCTGCCTGTTGTCACCCCTCCAGGATGTCCTGTCCCTCATCCTGCCCTCCAGGACCCGCTAACCCCAGGGTGGAGGCAGCTGGAAGAAGGCTCCATGTCCCCTCCACCCCGCTGGCTCCTGGGGACGGGGCTGGCATAGTGTCTGCGGGGTGGTCTGGGTTTCCCAGCTCCCAGGCTCGGGGTGTCACCCCTGCAGGGCTGGTGACACCCGGGAAGGTGCCATAGGGCAGAGCCAGCCTCGGTTACCAGCACTGGGAATGCGCAGCCACACTAGGATACAGTCCCACCATCCGAGTGGCCGCAGCTGCCTGGAAATTGGGGAAAACCAAATTTAGCAAAACCCAGAGTGACCGTCGCTGTCGAGGCCACCCTGCAGCATCCTCACTGTGCATGGCTCACGCGGTGACACCGGGAATTGGGATGGCACGGCCACACAAAATTGAAGCAAAAAAAAAAAAAAAATCAAACCCAACCCAAGTTGGGAGTTTCCCCGTGGTTCCCCTCTTTGTCTCCATGGTGGGGAAAGAGCTTAATTAATGTCTGCGGAGCGCAGGGAAAGCTTTGTGCAATTGCCAGGTGTTATTATTGGCGGAGCGGAGGGTGATGAGCGCGGTGGGAGGGACGGGCACAGCCCACCTTCTTTGTACAAAACAAGGAATATCCGAGGCGCCTTTGCTTCCCAGCCACGAGCTGCCTGCCAGGAGAGGGGTCACCTGCGACAGGCAGACAGACAGACAGACACACAGGCAGCCAGCTCCAGCTGCCTGTTGGGCTGTCAGGCAGCTTCACGTGCCCGCTGGGACTAGGCAGCATCTTCAGCACCTTCCAAGTCCCCCCCTCACTATAAGGCTGCAAACGGTGCCCAGTTGCCTTCGCTCGGCCCCGCAGCATCCCGACAGCCACCCCGGGCACGTGTGCTGGGGGGAACACGCACGTGTATGCGCACGCGTGTGCACAGAAGTGCTGCTGCGTTGGTTTGCTGTGTCTGCAAAGCACAGTTTTGCATCTCGAGGAGCAAGGTGAGGGCAGGAGGGAGATGCTGGGCAGCCTGGCCACCCTGGGGGTTATAAAAAGGCTCAGAGAGCGGCCGGCTGTGGGCTGACTGAGGTGCAGAAACTCTGAAATATTGTGATAGAAAGGCAACCAGAGTTGCTATTTTCAGGTCCTGCTGAGTGAAGGGGAGGGGGCCAAGGAATGGACTTGAAAAGAGCAGCAAATGTAGAGCAGATGCTGAGGAGCGCTTTGCTTCACGTGCAGAGTTGTACTGGTGTGGAAGAGCTCTGCTGGGGAGGGTGGGAGGAAGAAGAGGAGGAGGAGGAAGAACAGTGTCAGGAGCAGTGGTGCTGCTCTTCTCCACATGCTCGTGGGAAACCATCGCATCTCCTCTTGCATCGTGGCTTTGTCGCAAAGGCGGATTGTGGGCAACTCGTCCAGGCAGAGCGGCACGACGCCGTGGCACAAATTAAATTGATAAGGACCCCAGGAAGAGGAGAGGGGGGGCAAAAGCAGTTTTATAGCCAGGATCAGGTAAATCTTGGCATGAAAAACACCTGACCAGGCTTCCCACGGAGGATGTTACATTTTGTGTGGCTGCTGGTTTGCATCGGCTCTGCCCTGTTCCCGCGCTGGGCTGAGCAGAGGGCAGGGGCTGCGGGCAGTGGTGCAGGCAGGGGCTGCTGGCAGCGGTGCGGGCAGGGCAGGAGGCTCTGCCTCCGCGAGAGGGCAGGGAAAATTTGGGTATATTCACGGCAGCCTTTGCCAGGGCTGGCAACCCCAGCCTCATCCCCCTGTGATGGGCAGGGGTGAAACGGGGTGGCCCAGTGGGATGTCACCCCGGGCAAGGACCTGTGTGCCGTCCCTCCTCTCGCTCAGTGCGGACAGCCCAGGGGCCCGATCCCTGCGGCTCTGCTGCCCCCAGGGAGGCACAGACAGGGCTCCACACCCCCCCAGAACCCTGACCCTCTTGGAGCATCATCGCTGCCGTCAGAGCGGTCCCCAGCCGGGCTGTGTGCGCAGCGAGGTGCTGCCATCCTACGTGCGATCCCGACATCGCTTCGCCGGCCTCTCGGGATGATGCCGGGCAGAAGGGCTCCCCGGAGCTGCCCTGCGCCTCCCCAGGGATGCCGAGGGGGCAGCCAGCTCCGTGACCCCCACCTGTGACACAGCATCAAGCTCGGGTACCCCTGGCAAATATCAGTTCTGGTGTGTAAAGACACCTGGGCAAGAGATAAAAACACCAGAAATGAGCAAAAAAAAGCCTCTTGCAGGAAAGGCAGGAAATAATCTGATTTTCTGACTGCAGATCCTCCTGGGGGTGTTGGGACCTGAAGGCAGGACCGTGCCCCTCGCCCAGATCGGGGCTGGCTGATGGGGCACTTACATGATGAGTAACGGTAAAACGTGTATTAACCCACCCGCTGCAGCGGCGCCTTTCACACCGTTAATGCTGCCAGAATAAAATGGATGCTGGCTTTGCAGAGCCTCTTCCCCGCACCGCTGGCTCTGGAGATGTCTCAGAAACTCCTGCTGCCTGCTGTGTGTGTGGGGCTGTGTGGGGCCACAGCAGCATCTCCACTGGGGACGTGGTGGGATGCTCAGTGTGTAGTACTGGGAGGGACTGGGAGGCACTGGGAGCCCAGACGTCAGCTCATGTCTGTGCAGCCTCATGCACCAAGCGCAGAGACGGGCGAGGGGAAGGGGCGCAACAGTGATGCTCAGATCCAGGGTGGGGACCGGCACTTCCATGTTTCCCAGGGTTTTATCCTGGGATAAAGGATTGCAGATGGGTCCGGAGTCTGCAAACCAGCTGCTCCGTTCCCTATTATCCTCGGAGAGGGGGGAGCAAAGCCCCTCGGAC
>NW_010110215.1:0-2177 GCF_000699245.1 Pterocles gutturalis | reverse complement strand
GTCCAGTGGCTGCTGTGGCTGAAGGCGAGTGATCCCAGAACAAAGAGAGGATCGCTGCGGGTTCGTGCAGCAGCATCCTGGCCAGCCCCAGCCCTCCTCCCCGGCACGCCGGCTCCGCAGCCCGGGCCACTGATTGGAAACGGGAGTCGGGGATGACTGTGAGAGCCATGAATTATGCTGATGGCTTTTTGTATTTTTGTTTTTTCCCCTCCCTGCGCTTGAATGCACTCAGCAAATATAAGCAAAAGGGAAGAAAAAAAAATAAAAGAGCGAGAGAAAATCCTAACAGATTTAATTTTAGATACAGCGAGAAAGCAAAATGGCTGCAGCGCAAAGAGGGACGGGTAACGGAGGAAAGGCTCCTGCCTGCAGAGAGAAACGAAGCTCCCAGCATCCCCGAGGCTGCTATTTATTATTTACAGGGTCGTATCGGCGTGGGGGGCATCTCCGCAGGGACCCGGCCCCAAGCCAAGGGGGGGTCAGGTCCCTGGGGCACCCCCAGCCCCGCAGAGGGCCGTGGGAGATGCAGGCATGCGGGACAGGACCACGGGCTTGGTGATGAAGCTGTGTGGCTGCAAAACCCCCCAGATCCCCCCTGGTTCTAGAGAAAAGCATCCTCTGGTGGGAAGCGAAGCAGCTCGTTTCGGTTTGGGGCTCTGAAGGTTTTTGCTGGAGCCCCCCGCTAACAGCCCGTGCAAACACACAGCCTGGGAATGTTGTGTCAAACCCAAGCCTGAAACTTTCCCTTCCAAAAAAGGCCCAAGTGAAATGCTGTGAATATTTCAAGATGTTTCTGCAAGGCTTGTTTTCGCAGCAAAGCCACTCGTGCACCCAGGCTGGGGAACAGCGCTGTTTGACCCAAATTATATTAATTTTGGGGCAAATTATTTATCTCAGCCCCGCTACCTGCCCTGGGCTGGGCAAACCCGGCTCCTGACTCTCACTGCCCACACTGCCTGCCCTCCCTTAGCTCATCGCTTGTGAGTCCCCAGCCTGAAAATGCCATCTCCCCCTTCCTGCAGCCCTGCCAAACCCCCCCAGCCCCACACTGGGCTGCCCCGTGACCCCCCAGGGACCTGCTGCAACACTGCCTCCGACCTGGCATCGCCGCAAAACCGGCGTTGCTGCAAACCCCACACTTCTGCAAACCTGGCATTGCTGCAGACCCCACACTTCTGCAGACCCCACACTTCTGCAGACCCAGTGCTGCTGCAGACCCCACATTCCTGCAAACCTGGCATTGCTGCAAAAGTGACATCGCTGTGCCGGTGAAAGCTGCAGCTCTGCAGCCAGACCTGCACCTACCCCTCTCCATCCTTCCCAGCTCCTGCTGGCCCTGGGAGAATTTCTGGCTCTGGGGAGAAGAGCTGAGGTCCCAAAAAACGGAGGAAGTAATATAGGGGGAAAAAATGAAATGAAGCAATTATCCCTGCTCCAATACTTTCTAATTAAGGGAACTGTCACCCTCATTAAGAGGCCATTAATCCATTGTCATAAGTCACCACCAAGCACAAGTACCAAAAATGTGCTTGGGCCATGGGAAGTGGAGCAGCATCCCTTCCACGGGCTGCTCGCAGCTTTCTGCAGGTGATGCCCAGCTCCTCGCCCCGTGGCCGGTCCATTGGGAAGCCGTAAGCTCTGCCGCGGTGCTCGGCCCGTCCCGGGCAGGGATGAGCCCGTCCATCCCCACTTGCATCCCTGTGCGCTCTGCTCTGCATGGGCTAAATGCATTCGTGGTGCAAAGGATGCGGTGATTTCTAGACAGAGATCAGCTCTCGGCTGCTTTGGGGGGAACCAAACCCCCCAAAGAATTGCCAAAATATCCCCAGCCCTGGGGTTAAGGGCAGCGCTTCCCCCAGCATCACCTCCCGCTAATAGCCGGCTCCATCCCCAGCAGCCTCTCATTATGCATTCTACACGGAGGGCCCCGCATCAGCTTAATTAACAAGGTAAGAAAGACAGGACCTTTGAGGAAATGTTAATTATATTATCCATCTCGCCCTGAGTGGCACCTGATCCATCCCAACACTCTTCTCAAGTTCATTAGCAATGAATCCAGATTGATTAGTGCTGGCTGCGCGGCGAGGATGGGCTGGGGCAGGAGGCTTCTGCCAAGATCACTGCGACACCTCGCGTGTCCCCAAGCCCTGTCCTGTCTTCTGGCACCTGCGATGGGG
>NW_010110214.1:9564-11755 GCF_000699245.1 Pterocles gutturalis | reverse complement strand
TATTTATATATTTATATATTTATATATTTGTATATTTGTATGTTCATATATTATTATTACTACTATTATTATGATAATTAATATTTTCAATTTTATTGTAGTTTAGTTACTAAGTAGTTCTTATCTCAGCCCATAAGTCTCTTTTCCCCTTACCCCTTTAATTCTCTCCCCCATTCTTAGGAGGAGGGAGGGTGAGTGAGTGGCTGTATGGTATTTGCTATCAGAGAGTCAAACCATAACAGTAGGTATAAAATATTCTTTTTTTTTTTTTTTTTAAACCAGTGTTTAAAAGGCTCAGCAGAGAGAGGGGTCAATAGCAAAAGACAGACAAACAGATGATAATTTCATTTGAAATTGAAATGGCACGACACCCTTGTTTTTTGACATTAATATGGAGCCATGGCTGTAAAAGGTTTTGTTAAACAAGGAAAAGTCCCCAGTGCAGACCTAGGTTCCCTGCCTTCCCTCTCCCCTTCACAACAGGAGAAGGAGTTTTAGAAAGCTATGAAGTTACGCTTGGAACTAACATTGCCCTTTTAAGTACTGGCTTTCTTGGAAGGCTGAAAAATGTTATATATAAAGTTATGCCGTGACAGACTGACACACTTTTTAAGTGACAGCAGTACTTCCCATACTGCTCTCAATCAGCTTTCCATATGGACAGTCTGCTGCCAGATTCCATATGGAACAGACATTGTACAGCTAAAATTATCTTGTGAGTTCCAGATCACAGTAATGTGTCAGTGATTAAATACATTATTAGTGTGTTTAGCTGTGCAATTTTCTCTTAATTTAGGGAGCTCATAATTATTTTAAGTCCTTAACATATGCACAATTCACTTAACCTCTCCGAGCCTTAGCTTTCAAGTTGTAACATGCGGATTAAAGTGCTTACCTACGAGCATATGTACATTAAATTTGCCAGGTGCTCAAGTACCAAAAGAATGGAAGTCATATGAGTGCCTAAGAGGCAGAGATCAAATTTTAACATACACAGATATTGCTGGAGCTTTCAGCAATAAGCCCTTCTCTTCCTTTTTCCTATTACTATTACACAGCACAAGTACCTGTGCGCATGTTCGCATGTCAGTTGACAGTTACAAATCAAAAGCTATATTCTTAAGAGGCAAGGAGATAAGAATTTCCAGGGGAACTGAAGATGGCGGTGGTATTACTTTCAAATTCTGCTGAGTCCGAGACCTGCCATCTACAGTTACTTGTATGCCAAGTCAGTTAACTTTATTCTACTTTTCAAAACATAGTTGTCCTAGACTTTGTAGTAAAGAGCATTGTGTTCCACATAACAGTGAGCTATTAAAGTGACAGTCTTCCTGCCTACTTCAGCAGTAAAGCTGAAAAGCCTTTAGCTGTGAATTAAAAACAAATCTGATCATGGTTTACTGGGGTTGATAAAAATGCCTTTGAGACATCTACATTGTTTGCATGTTTATTTCAAGGTAAAGTTTGCACAGTACAATTTCTAAGAAATGGGTTGATTGTGGACTTAAAATATGCCTTTTGTCATAGAAGCATTTAGTAAAAGTACAATCTGATCAAGGCATAATTTGAGCCAACAAAAACTTGCTTTGTTATTCAACAATGTAGAACATTCAAAGAGTCATACTTTAGGTAGTTAGTAACTTAGATAATACAGGATTCAACAAAGCACTGATCATTTTTACTTGGCTAGTGAAACTGCTTTCCAGTGCTTCCCCAATGCTACCAACTTTATATTACCAATATATTTCTCTACTGTTAGCTGAAAACTAAATAAATGGTATAAGTAATCTTTCCCTGGTTAATAAAGTTTGGGATAAGTGTTTGTAAGGCTGCTGGAATTGGTTTTTCATGGTAGAGGTCACTGCCATGAAGTCATAGTAACAATAGATTGAAAATACATTGTAATTTGGTCTAATATTGTAACATGTAAAACCGGACAAAAGCAATCAAAGGCATTTATGAATCTGGGCTGAGTTCAGCAATAGTTAAATTGTGAAAGGAAGGAATATATAGTACATCAGTGGAGAGAAAAAAGCTTTGAAAAATTGTTAAAATAAAGCAGTTTTCCAAAAGTGAAAATGTTGACCAGTTTTTAATCACAGAATCATAGAACCATAGAATGGTTTGGGTTGGAAAGGACCTTAAAGATCGTCAAGTTCCAACCCCCTGCCATGGGCAGGGACACCTCCCA
>NW_010110214.1:3634-9499 GCF_000699245.1 Pterocles gutturalis | reverse complement strand
GCTTCTCTGGGCAACCTGTGCCAGTGCCTCACCACCCTCACAGGAAAAAAATTTCTTCCTAATATCTAATCTAAATCTACTCTCTTTCAGCTTAAAAACGTTACTCCTCATGCTGTTGCTATACTCCCTGATCAAAAGTGCCTCCCCATCTCTCCTGTAGCCCCCTTTAAGTACTGGAAGGCTGCTACAAGGTCTCCACAGAGCCTTCTCTTCTCCAGGCTGAACAACCCCAACTCTCTCAGCCTGTCCTCATATGGGAGGTGCTCCAGTCCTCTGACCATCTTCGTGGCTCTTCTCTGGACTGGCTCCAACAGGTTCAGGTCTTTTTTATGTTGGGGGCCCCATATCTGGACACAGCACTCCAGGTGGGGTCTCACAAGAGCAGAGTAGAGGGGGAGAATCACTTTCCTCATCCTGCTGGTCACGCTTCTTTTGATGCAGCCCAAAATACGGTTGGCTTTCTGGGCTGCAAGCGCACATTTCCGGCTCGTGTCGAGCTTCCATCAAACAACACCCCCAAGTCCTTCTCCTCAGAGCTGCTCTCTATCCACTCTCTGCCCAGCCTGTATTTGTGTTTGGGATTGCCTCGACCCACGTGCAGGACCTTGCACTTGGCCTTGTTTCATGAGGTTTGCATGGGCCCACCTCTCAAGCTTGTCAAGTTCCCTCTGGATGGCATCCCTTCCTTCCAGCGTGTCCACCACACCACACAGCTTGGTATCATCAACAAACTTGCTGAGGGTGCACTCAATCCCACTGTCCATGTCTCCAACAAAGATGTTAAACAACACCGGTCCCAGTACCGACCCCTGCGGAACACCACTTGTCACCTGTCTCCACTTGGACACTGAGCCATTGACCACAACCCTTTGAGTGCAGTTGTCTAGCCTATTCCTTATCCAGCAAGTGGTCCTTCCATCAAATCCGCTTCTGTCCAATCTAGAAACAAGAATGTCATGTGGGACAGAGTCGAATGCTTTGCACAAGTCCAGGTAGATGATGTCAGTTGCCCTTCCTTTATCCACCAGCGCTGTGGCCCCATCATAGAAGGCCACCAAATTTGCCAGTCATGATTTGCTCTTGGTGAAGCCGTGCTGGTTGTCACCCATCACCTCCTTATTTTCCATGTGCCTTAGCATAGTTTCCAGGAGGATCTGCTCCATGACCTTGCCAGGCACAGAGGCGAGACTGATGGGCTTGTAGTTTCCCGGGTCTTCCTTGTTTCCTTTTTTAAAAACATGGTTTATGTTTCCCCTTTTCCAGTCAGCGGGAACTTCACCAGAGTGCCACGACTTCTCAAATAAGATGGATAGCAGTTTGGCAACTTCATCTGCTAGTTCCCTCAATCATACTTGTCAAAATGACTATTGAGTCAAATGGAAAGTTTTAATTTTTGAAAATTATGTAAAATTTAAGAAGAGAAAAAAAGAGGGATAGAAAAATATTTTAAATCCGAAATTGAAATCTCACATGTTACGGCAAATGTAACATCGTGGACTAAAATAAGATGTGAGATTTTTTTCTTCGTTCATCTACCCCAAGTCTTGGAAAAAAAAAAAAAGCTTTGTTTTAATACCAGCCACCAGCCTATCCCCTTTTCTTTTCCTTCCTTCATCGAACCTCTAGGCTGGGAGTCACATGAAATCATATTTTGCTAATCTCTAATGGAGTTACTTTTTTTTTTTGTAACTGACAATCAGTGATCTTCACTAGCAGGCCTAGCAGACCTTGGTCAATAAAGTACATGTGCCTTTCTCAGTAATTCTCTTTTGTGTTCCAAATGATCACTGACAATCCTCAAGCATAGTGCATATAGGGTTGCTAACACTGAGTAAGACTTATTCTATCTCTCCCTGTGTCAACCTCATAAGAAGGAAGTGAGGGAATGTCGCCAGGTTACCAGTATTAGACTGTGGATTATTGTGAGCTTTGGCTCCTTTCCAGCTGTTTAGGACAAAGCATGAGGTGGAGGATAAATGTGTGTGAAGTATAAACTGGTTGATGGAACTTGTTTAGTTACACTGCATTCAGTAACCCTGGAACAGAGCTGGTCACAAATTGTACAGCCAAACCTTCCTCAGGAATCTCAGACCAAACAAATTCCTGCACCCCAGAGAGCAAAATGAGTTGAGATTAAAGTATAAAAAGTCTGCTGATGTTTGCTCTAACTGTCTACAAGCATCCTACATTGCATGTCCTTGAATGCTGCAGGACTATCTATGACAGTAACCATCTGAGGTCTCCTTCCATAATACCAACACGGCAGATATCAAATAACCAAGCGAAAAATTGGTCTTAGTTGTTTGAAAGAGAAGAAAAAAGAAAAAGTTTGCTGGTATACTCCCACAAAGCACTTTCCTTGAAACGTATAGCTAACTGGAATTGTCAGCATACTTCAAATATTTAAATATATCTGCATCAAACTATTTAATACAAAAGATGTAAACACTCAGACAAACTATTCCACCCATGGACTAAATATTAGTGTTAAAGGCTTGTGCTTCCTTAGGTATGCTTTCTCTCTCTTTCCCACAAATGCAATTATTTCATGTCAGGTATGGCCATCCCTGGAGCTGCCACAGTGCCCCTTTGGAAGGATGGAGTTTGCATGAGGAAGACAAGGGTTCCTGCTACCACAGTCTTGGGCAGAAAACAGGGGCACCCTTCCCATCTCCCTGTGGCTACCTCTTGGTTCAGAACCCCATCTGGTAGAAGAGCAGGAGGATCTGCTCTTTGGATCCCCTGGTCCTTACATTTGTGAATTCTTTGTCTTAGGTTAGACATCAACCTCTTGAGCGTTTTCAGGACTGGGAGCTGGAAAGCACAGGACTTCGGGATGGCAATTAGTCACAATTTTGTTATCTATGACTTCCTATGGGCCCAGTATAAAATTTGTTTCATTATTGTTGTTGTTATTATTATTATTGCTATTGCTATTATATTTGCTAGAATAACATAGAACTGCTTTTGTAAACATTTTCACAAATGTTTTACCTTTCCAGTTGAGAGAAAATTGACCTTGAAGGTACTTTGATAAACTGTTTCTTACAGGAAAACATCCACTGTGTTTTCTGATCAAAAAATTCTGGATCTTTAAAAGGACTATAAAAAGAGAGCTTTCAGTGCTAGATTGCTCACTTGCAACTTTCAGACTCCTCTGAAAATCCCCATGAGATGAGGCTGTTGCTTATACTGCTGTGGAATAGTGCTGGTGGAGTACCAAGTAGTTTCAGAAATTAATCTGGAAGAGGAGGAGGCCTTGAAAGTTTCAGACTAGAAATTCAGATAAGGATATTTATGCACTTTGTGATTTCCTACATGTTTACATATAAACATCTATCACTTCCTATATTTTTTTAGCTGATACACAAAACCATAATGTCAACATTAGCCTCATAGCAACTTCTGTCCCGCTTTTACTCTTCAGCTTTGTATTTCATTATAATTTGTTCATAGGAGCAGGGGTTTCTGTCATGTCCTTAATATCTGAAATGTTCTCCCAGTGCTTGACTATTAAGCTGACTGCCATTATCATACTGAATGTTTGATGATATACACAAAGAAGATATTCTAAAATAAAACAAAAAAAAATAGATGAGTGACAAAGTTTCTCTACAGTTGGCTAAATTCACAAGGACATGGGAAAGTTTACTGAAAAAAATTGCATGCATCTGATGGCAGAATTTGCTCTGCAGTTATCATAATCCAGAGTTTGTATGGAAGCTGGAAAGAAACGGAAAAGATAACCTAATAGTGTTGCAAACAGATCATGTGGAAAAAATTATAAATCAGATCACATATTTTCTTCTCTTTAACTTCTTCTAGTATAACTTAAAATTTTGAGTGAAGAATGTGGTGTGGAATGAAAAGTGAAAACATTTAAAGGAATTGAAAGGCATATTTGGCACTTGCATATACTGGCCAAATGTTCTGATGAAAATGCCTGGATCCATTCTATGCAGAATGCTCGAGAACTGTGGCTTGCTACCCAGGATTTAACAGATGAAACTTGTAAGCATCATGCTCAGAGTTACAAATAGGATGAACTGAAGTTGTCCTGTCTTCTGTAACAACTCAAAAACGATTTAACACTATTTCCAACCCGACCTTGGAGTGATTGATCTCACTCATGTGAATTTTGATTAAACAACCATCGAAATTTCTAACAGTTTCCCCTCCTGTGTTCCATGATATACTGGTCAGGAGGCATTGACTTGCCCTACTCTATTGCAAAGAGGTAAAGACGAGAAAATTTTGTGCGATACCAATCTGAATTTCTAGCTACGATATCTGCATACTATAATTTCTCAAATACATCAAGAGGTGCCATGTCAAAAGTACGTATTAGAAATTAAAGGACATCAAAGTGTATTTGAAATTGGGTGAGTAAAAATTTTAATTCAATTACAACACATTTTGGCACTCTTCTTGCTACAGATGTCTGTTTTAAGTTAAATGTTGGGCATATTCCGATACAAATTTGCAGCAGCTGCTTTGACGGAAAGTTGAATGATGCAAGCATTACAATACTTACCAGACGTTTTATTGATAGCTAGGTAGGTTAGGTTACTGTAGGCAAATAGCAAAGAGAGCACACAAATAAATTTAACAGAAAAAGCCAGACAAGTCAAGATATTCCAGAAGTTCTTTGTTTGTAGCAGATTATCTGTAATGAATAAAATAAAACTATTTGGAAAAGCAGAGTTATTGCCTGAAATTGCAATACCTCTTGCCAGTTCTTATTCAAAAAGGCATTAATAAAGCATTTTGTAACATAAAAATATCTAAAACATGTCAACTAAGCATTTATATGTGGCTGTTAAAAGCATCTTTCACCCTCCATGCCAGCCTGCTCTGTTGGTGTGTGTGGAGACCACCGGCTTCAGACTCCTCTCCAGCATGTTTCTCTCTGTAGGTTGAAGGCTATCTATCTCCATGAATTATTTCCAGTGTCTGGAAAGGATTAGAAGATGAGGAGAAGATCGTTTGCAGTTTCCTTCTCCCACACCAATATAGGGGCAACCTCAGTTTAACTGTTAGTGTGGCAGACTTTCAGGTGTATGTGCTCTCATATCAGCTTGTAAGTTCTGAAAAGGCTTAGAGTCTTAATTCAGCTAAATTCTGAAAGACCTCACATGAATTACTGTCATTTGTCTATGTCTTGCAAATCCCTTTCCTATGCCCTTCCGAAGTTATTAATCTGGGTTTTTTTTCAATCTTTAAAATTTTCCCAAGGTCTCCAGAATCCTCACCTTCACTCTATTATCAATGCTAAGCCTTTTTCTTAGATGCACCAGTCAAAAATACTGACTAGGACAAGAGCCTCTGTATGATAGAATCATAGAATCATAGAACAGCTTGGGTTGGAAAGGACCTTAAAGATCGTCTAGTTCCAAACACCCTGCCATGGACACCTTCTGCTAGATCAGGTTGCTCAAAGCCTCATCCAGCCTGGCCTTGAACCCCTCCAGGGATGGTGCATCCACAGCTTCTCTGGGCAACCTGTTCCAGTGTCTCACCACCCTCACAGTGAAAAATTTCTTCTGAATATCTAATCTAAGTCTGTCCTCTTTCAGCTTAAAATTCTTACCCCTTTTTCTGTCACTACACTCCCTGATAAAGAAGACCTCAACTTCTCTCCTGTAGACCCCCTTTCAGTACTGGAAGGCTGCTATGAGGTCTCCCTGGAGCCTTCTCTTCTCCAGGCTAAACAATCACAGAATCATAGAATCACAGAACGGTTTGGGTTGGAAAGGACCTTAAAGATCATCAAGTTCCAACCCCCCTGCCATGGACAGGGACACCTCCCACCAGCCCAGGTTGCTCAAAGCCTCATCCAGCCTGGCCTTGAACCCCTCCAGGGAT
>NW_010110214.1:2951-3461 GCF_000699245.1 Pterocles gutturalis | reverse complement strand
CAGGTACTGGAAGGCTGCTACTAAGTCTCCTCGGAGCCTTCTCTTCTCCAGGCTGAACAACCCCAACTCTCTCAGCCTGTCCTCATAGGGGAGGTGCTCCAGCCCTCTGACCATCGTCATGGCCCTCCTCTGAACTCACTCCAACAGGTCCATGTCTTCCCTGTGCTGAGGACTCCAGAGCTGGATGCAGTACCCCAGGTGGGGTCTCATGCGAGTGGAGTAGAGGGGGAGAACCACATCCCTCACACCTCCTACTGGTCACAGTTCTTTTGATGCAGCGCAAAATATGGTTGGCTTTCTGGGCTGCAAGCGCACACTGCCGGTTCATGTTAAGCTTCTCATCAAGCGACACTCCCAAGTCATTCTCTTCAGGGCTGCTCTCAAGCCATTCTCCTCCAAGCCTGTATTTGTGTTTGGGGCTGCCCTGATTCACGTGCAGGACCTTGCACTTGGCCTTGTTGAACTTCATGAGGTTTGCACAGGCCCACCTCTCAAGCCTGTCCAGGTCCC
>NW_010110214.1:0-2878 GCF_000699245.1 Pterocles gutturalis | reverse complement strand
GCTGAGGGTGCACTCGATCCCGCTGTCCATGTCTCCGACAAAGATGTTAAACAACACTGGTCCCAAAACTGATCCCTGTGGAATGCCACTCACCACCAGTTTCCACTTGGACATTGAGCCATTGACCACAACTCTTTGCATATGACCATCTAGCCAATTCCTTAACCACTGAGTGGTCCTTCCCTCCCTCCAATTTAGAGACAAGAATGTCATGTGGGACAGTGTCGAATGCTTTACACAAGTCCCGGTAGATGATGTCAGCTGCTATTCCCTTATCCACCCTGTTGTAGAAGGCCAACAAATTTGTCATGCATGATTTGCCCTTAGAAGAAGCCATGTTGGCTGTCACCAATCACCTCCTTATTTTCCATGTGCTTTAGCATAATTTCCAGGAGAATCTATCTTCCAGGATAGGTAGCATAGAAACACAGAATTTATTATTCCCCTACTCAAGTAGTCTCTTATTGCATCCATTTCTCCTGACTTTCTATCCCTTCAGGATGCCAAAGTATGTAAAGGCAAAAGGAAAGTCTCATGTTGGGTCAGCAAGGTTTGGATTCTTTATCAATGCTGGAGGTGACAAAGCACATGGGAATATCACTTGTGATACGGTAGAGTTCAGTTGCAAATTCTGGCCTCCTTTTCTGAGTAGAATAATAGAATCATAAAATGGCCTGGGTTGAAAAGGACCTTAAAGATCATCTAATTTCAACCCCCCTGCTTTGGGCAGGGTTGCCAACCACTAGAGCAGGCTGCCCAGGACCCCATTCAGCCTGGTCTTCTCTCCAGGGATGGGGCATCCACAGCTTCTCTGGGCAACTTCTTCCAGTGCCTCACCACCCTCACAGTGAAAAATTTTGGCCTAATGTCCAACCTAAATCTCCCCTCTCTTAGCTTAAAACCATTCCCCCTCCTCCTGTCACTATTAACCCCTGTAAATAGTCAATTGTTTACAGGCTCCCTTCAAGTACTGGAAGGCCGCAACAAGGTCTCCTTGGAGCCTTCTCTTCTCCAAGGTAAACAAGCCCAGTTCCCTCAACCTTTCCTCATAGCAGAGGTGCTCCAGCCCTCTGGTCATCTTTGTGGCCCTCCTCTGGACCCATTCCAAGAGCTCCACGTCTTTCTTGTGCTGGGACCCCAGGCCTGGGCACAGTACTCCAGATGGGGTCTCACAAGAGCAGAGTAGAGGGGGAGAATTCTCTCCCTCTCCCTGCTGGCCACCCCTTTTTTAATGCAGCCCAGGACATAGCTGGCCTTCTGGGCTGCAGGCACACACTGCTGGCTGATGTCCAGCTTCTCGTCCACCAGGACCCCCAAGTCCTTCTCTGCAGGGCTGCTCTCAAGGAGTTCTTCTCCAAGTCTATATGAGTACCTGGGGTTGCCCTGGCCCAAGTGTCTATGTAACTGTTACCACTTAAGTGCCTCATCTACACTAGCAAACACAGATACTGGTAGGTTTTCTTGTGTTGTGATGAGTGCACACAGCTATTCCGTATTTTTAAATTTTTTTTCTAGAAAAGAAAGACTGTTGAGTACTAATGATGGGGTTGCAACAAGCAGTTAAAAGAAAAACAAACCACAAAGCAAACATTGCTTCCTAACTAATTTAAGGATTGTTTGGCCTCAGGTTTTTCAATGGATTCACTGCAGCTCACAACAGCATGACATATATAGTATAATTCCTCATGGCATAACCTCTGTAATAGAACTGCCATGTACATGGATAACACAGAAAAGGCAAGTTTCAACTCTAAAGCAAAATCAAAGCTTATGCTACTTTCTGCAGTACTCTGTGACTTATCAGAATGAATGGAAAGATCATTTTTTCTCCAAAAGTAGGACACTTCTGGCTAGTCCACTTTTACAGAAACCAAAATACAACAGGAAAGAGCACTTCTCTGGTATTTAAGTGGAAACATTGCCAGAGACTGTTTTACTGCAGTATTTTAGTGGAAGACAAGTAGGTGGTTACTGTGTAATAACTCAGTTATCCTTTTAAAAAAGAAATGCAAGATCTAGTTTTAAGTGTGTCAAATACAATTAACAATGACAAACCAACCTCTTTATGGGAGAGACACATTTTCCACACACACCCTTTTTTAAATACTTTTTTGATTCTCTGCTGTAACATTTTATCATTTCCAGTGGAAAAGCCAACTGGAAAGCTCCATGTGGAGGATACTCTGTTTAGTCCCACTGCCTGGGACAAGCATTCTTTTAAAAGTTAATCCTCTAAAAGAGTTTGCTTTTCTTCCTAATGAGATGCACACTCACCATTTTAGGATTTTTTGAGAGTTTTTTAAGGATTCCACAAATATTCTTGATATTTTGTACCAAAAATTTCCCATAATTTTCAGTAAGAGCTGAACAAAAAAAATTTTAATGTCAGAAATGCTCATATCTCTCATTATGGCAGATTAATAACAACTCAAGTGCTTAGTGAGGCTTCCTTCTAGCATGCCAAATGCTACGTCTGTTTTAATGTATCAATATCTCATTAACACTAAAACTGCAGACTTTACATGGAGGTTCACAATGAATTTCCTTCCACCCTTCATTCATAACACTTTTCAAATTCTATCTATTGAACTGTTAATTTTGCCCCTGGAATCTCCTTATAGCCTACCTGTTTGATCCTGCCAGTAGCATATGCTTGTATCAAAGCTTAAGCCATGCATGTCTAAGTACACACGGGTGGTACAGTGAAACTGCAAATGGTTCATTAAATCAGTTATGGTTCCTGTGGTCGCTCTTAAGAGCAAAATAGCATTCCCACAATCCAGGAGGAAGCAGTTAATGACCTGCTACACCACCTGGACACACACAAGTCTATGGGGCCAGATGGGATCCACCTGAGAGTACTGAGGGAGCTGGCAGG
>NW_010110213.1:0-234 GCF_000699245.1 Pterocles gutturalis | reverse complement strand
GGGTCAGACAGGATATCAATCATCCCTGAGCACTCTCCCACCAGCTGTGATTGGTGGAGCCGGCATTCCCCGCCCCCACACGTTGCCCAGCTCTTTTGACTCTTGCCGCCTTCCCTCCAGGCCTCGAAGCCTGAGTGGTTGGTTCCATATCAATCATGTGCTGTGCCCCTGCCTCCTCAAATGCAATTGCCTGTCCTGGCTCCCATGCCGCCCCACAGCCTGCTGGGCGGACAT
>NW_010110212.1:90464-102826 GCF_000699245.1 Pterocles gutturalis | reverse complement strand
GTTTATTAATGGTCTTTCTGCCCATTTATTATGTTAACTTGTGTTTTGAGAAAATATATAGCAGTGTTACAAACAGCGTTAAATATTCAATATGTGGAATTCATTAGTCTGGAAGATACTAAAACCCTTCTCCAGTGATGAACGGCTTTCCCCGGTGTGTCCAGCCCCTCGTAAATCAGCCCTGGCGCTGGGCCCGCCGTGGGGAGTGATGGGGATTCGCAGTCCTGGGCCTGAGCCCACACTCCCTGCCAAAAGGAGTGTGTTTGTGTCATTTCTCAATGCAAATTAGTAGTAGGTGTAAATTCACTTTATTTTGCTTCATGCTTTTGACTTAAGAATAGAAAATCTTGCATAAACACAGCTTTTTCAATACTGGAAGGCACTCCTATGGGTGTAACTAGTCCCTTTTAAGGCAAGGAACTAACCGTGGCTATAAAGGCTTCTGCGACTGCATCCGTGTCTCTCTTGGGGTTACAACGGTGCTTAGTATTAAGTAATTTAAAGCACAAAGGTATGGTTGCGTTTACTGTTTGTGAAATACTCCTTTGCTTGTAACTTACTAGAGATCAATTGTTTGAATTGTGCGGCTACATAAACACAAAATGTTATTGAAATGTTTGCATGTGAAACATACTAGCTTGAAGAAAAGAATATACGTAACAAGATGTCATAGGATGGAGGTGTTTTTGCAGGGTTCTAAGTTGTTTGTATGAATGAAAGGATTAGAGAGTCCTTTGGACTGCTGCTACTTTACTCCTGGTGTAGGAAACATTGTGAAACTAATGATCAAAGTTGGTGCACAAATCAAGACCTCACAAGGTAAATCCTGATAGGAATCTAATCTTCCAAATATAAATGTCTTTCATTGTGGCTTAACTTTATAAGCTATGTTCATGATGGTTAGTCATTGGCTGACACTTGAAGCCTGTATTTCCAGTTGGACAGATGTGCTAAAGCACATGGTTCAGGGCAATAAAGAATGAGTTTGATCTGTGACTGAAAAATGAGAGAACTGCTACTTTATAACATTCTATAAAGATGTCGTAAAATATCTATTTATTTGACAAATATGCAAAAAAATGAGGACTTATGTTTCAAGATGCTGTTGATTTTCCTAAAATAGTCCCTCTGGATTTTAAGCACTCTTGATTTTTAGAATTTCTGGAGAGACTAGGAAGAGGAAAAATGAAAAGAAGAAAAATATTACAGCCATCAGTTTTCCAGACCGTTTTCTCTTTTGTTTTTAAGCATAGGTTACTATAACTAAAGACAATGACACTTGATGCATAACGAAAACACCTCTTACTATTGTCTTAGTAATTACATGACAAATATGTCATTCACTTAATGTTTTTAGTAGCTACAAAGCTTAATAGCAAAGGTAATTTCTAGTCTTTGTTCTAGTAACTTGATGGAAACTGTGAAGTTACAAGTAAGCAATATAGGAGCAAAAATGTATTGCATTGTCACTTTCAGTATTTTTTTGCCTTTATGAAAACCAAACTAACACTCCACTGGTGTGTTTACAATAATTGGCTTTGTAGTATGAATGAGTTGTCCTAACACAAATGCTTTGTAGACTTTGAGTCTAGTTTACCCTTCACTAAAGTTAGGAAGAGCCATCTTGTTATGAATTTGATAGTTACAAGGGTCATCAGTTTTCTGAGTCTGTATAAAAATATGTTCTGCGAGTTAGTAAATAACCTAGCTTGCCCATGTGTATGTCAGTTTCGAAAACAGCTGCATTGGTGACAAATTTTAAGCCATATTGTAAGAGTGAACTTGATTTGACAATTTCAAATTTGAAGATTTCTACTGATAGCGTGAGATATCTAGTTCTTCAGTAACTGTTTATCATCCCACAGTTTTTATATTTCTTTTTACTAACATATACTTCCTAGATGTTATCTCTTCATATATTCTCTTTCTGTGATCCATTATGAAAGTCTTTAATTATTTGATCATCTTTTCTATCTTAAGTGTATCATTTGAATGAGAACTTTTCAGTTCGGACACTTACTTCCTCCACTTAAATTTAAGAATTAAGTGGCAGAAGTTTTTTGTGTGATATAGGTGTCTGTCTTTGTGGTGTTTTACCAGTGCACAAACGTTCTGTGCTCAGAGCCAACCGAGACCTATTTCCGTATAATCCAGCATGGAGATCAGTTGGTGATGCCAAGCTAAAGCTAATAAGCCCTGCTGAGAGGCAAAGTGTATGAGCACGGCATTGAGCCCACGTTAATATATCAGGATGTCTTCCACTCACACTGTATGTGGAGCTGCTTCCATCTTCCTTCAAAACCCCATGTGATTTGCCATTAGTGGCCTGGCTCTTATCAAAGTCAGATACTCTTTATGAGAAATCAGTGAAGAACACAAAGTATGATTTTTTTTGTGTGTGTGTCTTGTGCGTAGCTGTGACTACAGCAGTGTCTGCAAATACAGTAAGTGTTTGCCGTGATAAGTAGGTTTAGCCTTTCCATCCTGAAAGATGGCATGGTAATGAAGATGAAACTTGGCCTCTACATACCACACACGCTTGTTCCAAAGTATATAGTAGCATTGTAGTCAGCAGAAAACTTCTGACCAGAACAGTAGTAATAGAAAGAGATGAGTTATTCTTTTCAATTTGAGAACTTTATACTTTTCATACCGCGACTCTTATGAATAACTGAGAGCTGCAGTCTTCTGAAAAGATTTTTCCGTGTGTTGATGAGCACTTTGAGTTTCCACAGTAAGGTGCATGTTGTCTCATGACTGGTTCTACCTGTCTTTGGAGACTGACAGAAACCTTTTATGTTCAGGGTCCCTTAACTTTCTGTTGACTTCAGGTGAAATTGCAGCCACTTAGCACGATCAAAGAGGGATGTCGGAGGCTTCCAGTATCCATCTCTTCCCTTTCTGCTGTTCTGATTCTCCAGCTGCAGGCACCTCTTAATTCACATTGACTTTAGCAGCCCTCAGATAACTTAAGTGCTTGGTTTGAGTCTTAGACTAATCATCCTTGAAGAAGAATGCTGAATGTGAAAGAAGATAATTTATATCAGAAGTCTGTGGCAAATATCTCTATATGGAGTGGTTTCTATTGCAGTTATTCCATATGCTTCTCTTTTTCTATATTAAACGTTAAGCTCCTCTTTAATGGAGTCTAATGTTTTTCAGTGAGCACTCAATAACAAAGAACAATAAAAAAATATATTAAAGATTATGTTCAAGCATTTTTAAAGCATGAGAAAGCCTTCATTGTTAAAAATAAGGGCTGGTGATAAAATTAGTAGTTTTACTTGGAATATAAGGAAAAGCAGCCCTGAGTACTTTATGCATGAAAAGAACATTTTACAAGACCATCAATATTAATATTTTTGATCTTAATTCCTTTGTGGTAGCACTGTGAAGCAGTTGATATACATTCTGTACTCATGAAAAGTATTTCATAATGGCATTCGTATCTTTTAAAATATGGTTAGGGTTTCATTACAGGATTTTTTTCATGTCAATTCCTATATAAGGTTGTTGGTGGTTTTTTCTTTTTTTTAGCATATTCTCTAAGTGTCTTTACTGATTGAGAAGCTGAAGTTATTTTATGCCTGTGAAAGCTGGAAAATGTTCAAAAATCAGTATCAGGTAAAACAGAAATAGTTTTATCTTTTACCCTCTTTGATTTCACATCTGAAAAAACTCCGTTAAAATGGTTTATTCTGGGGGGTAAAAAGTCCAGATGCAGAAATGTTTTGGAATGTTTCATTATTCAGTATTTTTATAGAAATGTTATGAAATAGTGGGTAGCTGCTGATGCTGTTTGATCTAGAATGGACACCAACATGGTGTTACCAATGGCTTTTTCTCTGGTGTGCTTTCCCTTGTGGCCCACAGGGGAAGGCACGCTGTCTGCTCCCACCCAGTCATGGAAGCAGGTATAGTTAGAAAAGAGGGGTTTATTTATTCTCTTGGTCCAGCACAGAGTTGTAACAACACATTATGTCACATAATTTGCAAACCTTATTATCCCTTTTACAGTTTCCTGGCCTTCCTTTTCACTGCACTTTGCCTCCCTTTCTGTGCACCACTCCCCTTCCAAGAGAGCAACCCACCTGTAATTCTTTTTTCCTCACTGGTCCCTGATGTGCTACATCTGTACCTGAAACTGGTAATTCTGATGCTGTTACCTAGGCTACCTCAGCTTTATATGGTGTTTCTGATACAGTAGCCTAGGTGCTGTTGGCTTTGCAGGATTGTGCTCCCCAAAAGATGCCCCATGCTCCCCTCCCATTGATTGTGGAGTTTGACAGTTTCTTGCTTAACTCCTCCTTGGCCATCCATAAGATCCAGCCCTCCTCCACAGCACTGGGTAACTTTTGTCAGCTTCTTGCATCAGTGTTTGCCCAGCATTTTCTCATGTGATGTCCAGTAGTTTTCGATGTCCTGTTCAGTTAGTTTAACCTCAAGTCAGGGCCTACTCAAGGGCTGCGGTATTAACATAATGTATTTGTAAATGTGGGATGAAAAGCCACATTTGGTTGGATAATGTATCCTTAAACCATTTTATCATAGGGTGGCCCATTTGTTGAAATATTCAGTGCCCAAGGCAAAGACCCAGGAGCAAAATGGAAGATTTTTGGCAGTCCGTCAGCTATACGGAAAGTAAGTTTTAAAAGAAATTTTAAAACCTAGAGTAAAAAAACATAAAAATGTGAATGAAGCTTAAAATTAGAAGGTAATGAGGGTTTTGACCTGACAGTGGAGTTGTCAGTTGCAGTTCTGTCATTATGACAGAATAAATGACTACTTAAATTAGTTCTTTTGTGCCTGCTTGCGAACTAGTTTGGTTGCAGTGTAATTTTATAGTTTAAATATTTAGAAGGTAATTCGCTCTTCTCATAACTAATAGATTGAGTTGGACCCATTGGATCATGAGTCCTGTTTGTCAGCATTATTTGTTCATTAAACATGCAAGTAAAGGCCATATTTCTAGATTATATTATTACCATTCAATCTGAACTTCTGTCATACTTGCAGTGCTATCTGCCATTTGTGATTTTATTTTATTTTTTTTAAAGTAGCTTTGCACATTAGTGTTGTAAGAAGAAATCAGGATCCTTATGTTTGTTTATTGTTCCTTTTTGTAGGTATATGATAAAGAAGTAAAAGGCTTTGTTTTTGTACTTGAAGGAAGCAGTCAACTCAACAAAATGCAGCTACCAAAGGAAACTAGAAAAACTTGTAAGTACCAAAGAATTGTCTGTGATGTTATTCTGATGATTAAATCAGCCTTACATTGGAATGTAAAACTGACATTGTTCTCCCTTACTTTGGGCATAATTCACCATTAGCAGAGTGGTTTTTCACTAACTTTTTTAGAAGGTCTGTTACAAATAAGTAAAAGGTATAGAAATGCCATACTAAAGTGCTCTAGGGAAGGTCCTTGTTGATACATGTTGTCGTGATGCTGCTATGTTCACTTTTGTACCTGATCCTGGTACCGACTGATATCTGGCAGATAACTTCTGACTCCATTCAACACGTCAAGTCAATAATTATATTGGTATTACAGAATGTGGAATAGGTTCCTGTCCCCTTTCTCATTTTACTTTTTAAAGTATTTTTACTTTTATTTATCAAATACTAGCAGTAAAAGGAAGCTATACCCAAATTTCAGCTGTGTTTATGTAATCAGACTTTGATAGGCAGTATGGAGTGTTTCTCCAGGTTGTCTATTACTTGCAGCAGAATAAGTCAGAACCAAAGCAACCTGTTTCTCGGGGCATACAGCAATCGTTTGACCCACAAAAGAAGGAAGTTCTGGATTGGCGTTCTTTAGAAGAGGAGCTAATGTTACTGTTGATGTTGTTAAGGCAATGAAGAGCAGCCCATACCGTCCCTGGTGGAATAACTAAGAAAACAACATATGGTTCAATTCAGACAGCTTTGTGCTATCCGTTTTCCCTTGATAGGGAACTGCCTGAATCCTGAAAGCTTTCTTGTGTTTGTTGCCTCCGTTAAGCTCCTTTGCTGTTCTAAAAATCAGAAGCCTCCACTGAGCATTGTTGTCATGATGTGGATGGCACTTTTGAAGTTGTTTAATAAGGTGTTGTCCTGGCTTTGGCTGGGACAGAGTTAACTTTCTTCATAGTAGCTAGTAAGAGGCTCTGTTTTGGATTTGTGCTGAGAAGGCCAATAACATACTGATGTTTATAGTTGTTGGGAGGATGGTCAAGGACTTTTCAGCCTCTCTGCTTTGTCAGTGTGTGCAGGGGTAGGAGAAGCTGGGATGGAGCATAACCCCAGTTAATGGCTTAGGATTTGACCTTAGGCTTAGGACTAAGACCCAAATTGGCCATTGGTATATTCCATATCATGAACATCATGCCTAGTATGTAGATGACCAGACTTATGTGCTATCGTGCTTGGCTTGTGGACTCAGATTGTGATTTTGGGACTCTCCCTGCTCTGGGATCATTAGCTGGGAACAGGCTGAGCCTTGCTTATTGGGTGGTGACCAGTATCACTGTGTATCGCCCACTTGTATCTTTGTATATATTACTATTATTATTATCATTATTATTTTCAATTTAATTTCAGTTTAGTTATTAAATTGTTCTTATCCCAACCCATGAGTCTCTTGTCCTTTACCCTTTTAATTCTCCCCCATCCCTGGGAGGAGGAAGGGTGAGCGAGTGGCTGTGTCGTATTTACTACTGCTAGCTGGGTCAAACCACCGCAAGTGTACACTGTCACAAAAGTGAGAGCACGTTTCATGTTACTGTAAGATAATATTGATAGGAATTATAAAATAAAGTAATACTTTCCTATGAGTTATTTGGTGTTTACCTGTGCTTGTGACACAATGTAGAATTGTAAGTCAAAAAAACTTCCTTTTATTTTCATAAGAATTCCACCAACGCCACAGATGGGACTTTTAAAACAACAATTTTATTGCCGTTTGCATTGGTTTTCTTCTGTTTTTTCTTGTGTTCATATGTTCTGTGAACCTTGGGAAACAGTGTTGCAGAAGCATAACTAGTAGAATGGTATGGTAGAAAATTGAAATGCTTTGTGATGAAATGTGCATCTGCACACACACGGCATGTGTATCTAACTTTTTTGTTTGTTTCTAGTGGGACTGATTCAGCGATTTCTGACACTTCAGATTTTCGTGCCATTGGGACGAGACTTCTCAACGGAGTTACTGTAAGATACATAAAATTTCCTTGGGTACTTCATGTAAAGTGAATGCCTGATTGCATCCATAATTATGGTGGCAGATTTTGCATTAAAGCACAATGACTTATCAAGTCAATAAGAAGTAATTAAGCTAATGAGTCATTACTTCTTGGATGTTTTAAATACTGACATTCCTTTGAAGACAGAACAAACTCTAAAAATCTTGAATGACGATGGTGAAAAATCTGAAGAAATTGGACATGAGTTTATCAAATGTATGAAAATATTGGCTCATGAGGGTCTCCTAAAAATTCATAAGAGATTTATAAATAATGATTCAGGGCCCTTTGGTTCAGGGTGAAAAGAAAACTATATCCTAATAATTGGGGGAGGAAAAAAAAACAACCAAACAAATTTGCTGTTCTAGCTTTTTACCATGAAGTGCTGAGTTGATATAATTATGTCCATACTGTAAAGAAAGAGGTACAGCTGTAAAAGACTTTTTTTCATTAGTTCAATGTGGAATGATTTAATACAGTTTTAATTTTGGGCAATTGTCAGTCTTCGGACAGTAGAACACCTAAGATTTGGATTAACACAAGAAATATTATGCCATTAGAAACCCTGAAAGTAAAGATAGGTTGAATGATACACAATTAAACTGAGTAAAGTCAATGCAGAATTTTATTTGTTTGCTTTTCTTTAACTTTGCATTCATTTGTACCCATATGTGCCAGTTTTTCTTGATTGTCTGAAGTGCCTTGTGTCTGGAGTAAAGGTGAAAACTTCTGGAGGTTTACATCAAAGAGGACAAAATGAGATACTGAGAAAATATCATTCCAGTTATTCTTTTATAGAGATACGGTGTTCATTGGAATGTGAATAATCTATTTCATGAAATTAGGATGGTGTGCTATTTTATGTTGCTGGGTAATTCTGTTATCTTCTGTGCCTTCATGCGGGTAGTCATATTGGAATTTTTTTTATTATTAACAAAGCATATGCTAGTGTGAATTGAGTCGTATTTATTAAAATTCCTCAATGGTTTTATAACAGTCCGCACAGGTATTCTAGTCCCAGTGGTTTGTCAGTTAGTGGGCATTTATAACCTACATCATGTTGGTAACAGTATACATTCCAGCTTAACGTGCTTAATTTCCAACATGATTTTAGAATCTGAACACTGAGAAAATCTTCAAAGGCTAAATTAACTTATGTAGCACAGATCTGCACCAGAGAATATTTTTGCTTCTCTGTGGAGCATGGAGAGGGAACACTAGGCTCAAAATACTTATTTTAAAGACAGCTTTATGTGTCAAGATCTTGGTGCAGAAAATACTAACCTTTTTTTAATTTACAGTGAGAAGCTGTAGGCAGGAAAGCTGGTAATTGTTGACTAGACCTGAAAACTGCAGGTTTTCAAGCAACTTCCCTTTCTCTTTAATTTCTTTTCCTACCGCAGCCATTTTCCATTTCTGTTATGTTTTCCCTTCAAGGTAGTTCTCTTTATTTATTACTTCATATCAAATAGTTTTTTTGCTTAGATATTAAGATATCTCTAGCATAAGCATACATTACTTTAAAGCTACCCTTTATTTTTTTTCCTGCAATGTAAAAAATCACACTGACTTTTTTTGTTCTTTGAATTTCCTGAGTGTAGTTCTGGTTAAGCTTTCTGCTCCTGTGGTTTTAATTGCTGCATTACTTCAAAAAGTGTGTAACACAAGTGACAAACAGGGTATGTCATACAGTGAACAGAAACCAAGTACATAGATTTGCTTCTGATAGGTGTTCTGTAGACAGATGGCAGAGACTTAGTGATGGGTACAGGAATTCAGATTTTCAGTAGTTTTGTATTGAGTTTGGTTGTTTTGGGTACTTGCCACCCATCTATACCTCTTAACAAGAACCTCTTCTCCACTTCTCATTTTATTTTTTCATCACTTCCTTTATTGTTTTGATAACTGAGACCTCTAATTTTCTGCCACTTCTCCCACCTTTCTTTGCCCTTTCTCTTTCCAGCTCATATCTAGACTTTATATTTTCTTCATCTTTTTTACTTCCCATTTCCTCCATTACTGTGTCCCTCTTTATATATATATATGTATAGTCTTAACTCATTCTATTTTACCTTATCTGTTATGCTATTAGATCAGTAGAGTAAACCTTATGGTGTTAGATGATGTTCTGGTGATACTAAAGAATAAATGACTGTCTTCTAGGACTTTAGAGAAGAAAAGTACTAATTGTGTGGTTTTTGTTTGGTAGATCAATTTAAGTAACATGGAGTAAAATTAATCCTCTTTGGTTGGTAGGGTTTGTTAGTCAGGATTTTCATATGCCAGGTGAAATAAATGCGGTCATCCAGTGTTAGCAAGAAAACTTAGTTTTGTCTTTTTAAAGTGCAGACTTCTTAGCAATTCTTAGTAATTGGAATAAATGGCTTAAATGTGAGAAATATGACTGTGCTTAATAGAACTGTTGCATATTGAAGGTATGAACATAAACTTTTCCTTGTCTTTGTAAACATGAAAGCACAGATTGTCTCTTTAGAATAGAGAAATTAATGGAAAGAAAAACAAAGCGAAAAGCATAACAGCCAATAAACTAAAAAAAAAGAGCCAGCACAATTAGTTGCAGGCATAAATATCTGCATTATAAGGGTAATTTGTTTAGATTCTTGAAACTAAGTAGGCACTAAACTTTCCACATACTAATATTCATTAGAGTACTTCGTACTGAGCAATTTTAAAACTGTTCTAGAATTATGGTTTTCTAAATGATTTGGCACCGTTAGCCATGCTTCAGAGGAACATGCCACCATGCCTTAAAATAGAATTTACTAGAGAGTTGAAAATAAGAGACAGGTGAGTTCATTTCAAAACCAAGGATGTTAAAATATTGATAGAGGTTTCTAGAAAATGTTATGAATATTAGTGACTACTTCCAGAATGATTTCTGAAATGTGAAGTTCTAAGAGTAATGAAACTTTCACAACAAATTATTCTTAATCAGTGAAAATATCAGGCCATTCTTTCAGCTGGAGAATTGATTGAAAATATGTCGAAAACTTGTAAGGAGAGCTCAGGAATCACTGCTTCTTTGTAATTGCTCATATTTAGAAAATTTTTCTAGTCTAGCAACCAGATTTAATGAATTTTGCACCTGCCACCTGTTTTACTGCCTTGTTATGGATACTGTTTAAGGAGACTTTGGTGTGGTTTTTTTCCTTAAATCTCTCCGGAAAAACATTAGCGCCAGAAATCTTCAGTATGTAAAAGTAAAGCTAGTTCTTCACAGCTTGTTCTCTAGGTCTAGGTAACATATCAATCTTCCTGATCGTTTATTTTGTAGAGATTTGACTGATTTTTCAACATAAGTCAGTTTTTGAGGGCAGAACACAGTGCTCTGGATTTCAGATGATCAGGCAGCCAGTTCAATAATGTAGTATCTCCTACGAGACCAATTTGCAAGTAGCGTGTAAAGTAAAACATAGGTGAAGTACAGACTGCTCCTGAATAAGGAAACTTAAGAACCGGTAAGGATGGCAAATCAGCTAACTGTGCTATTCCTTTGTTTTTCTGTCTTTAAAATAGAGGTGATGATGATGCTATTTAATGTTTCTGAAGCACATGCTTCTTATGGAGAAAATAGCACTGCAATTGTCAAGTACTAATACCAACATATAATAGTAAAGCTTTAGCAGAGGATTATATCTAGCTTTTGACCAGGATACACATTTCCATGAATAACAAATTGTGTGGGAGTTACTCTTTGCTTAGCAACATCAATGAAATACCTGCTCTCATGTTTGGTAAACTTCCGGTTTAAGTCATTTATAAGGAGGAAGACACTTTCATTTTGAGAACAAGTGAGCCTGATAAATGAAGCATCCCTTCAACAGTCCAGCATCATTTTTTTCAAAGTTCATTTTAAGCCTTGAATTGAACATTAACAAATGGTTATAAATTATTATACATACAGAAGCAAAGTGAATAGGTAATCTGAGAAGATGAGTTTGTCTGTACTCTTGGGTAGCTGCTACCATTTACTTGCAATCTCACTGTAGTTACCATTGTGAGGAGGATAGTCAATCAAAGTTGAAGATATAAAATAAAATTGAAAATTGAATTGAAAGGTAATCTTACTTTCAAATGGTTTGCAAATGTAGATGTTAAGTGTGAAATGAATGCAGTTAATGACTGTAGCTCGGAGAGTTATGCACCTGCTGATCACGGGAATATTATTATAAATGAGGTTGATTTTTCTGTTGACTACCTCATTTTTCTCAACATGGTCTCATTACTTTTCTATCACATGTCTGACCCTTAGGTATAAATACTCAAGCACAGACATAATAAAAATACATTAACTCCTATATAGATTTTTTTAATGCATGTTTGAAAATCAAGGTGTGTGCTGCAGATGTTTCTTGCCTTTGTAGGTTTAACATAGGTTGTGCTTTTTGATAATAGGAAAAGGATGGGTTTTGCCACAAGTACTCCTGAGTCATCTTACAAGTGAGAGTTCTAGTGTTCTCACTGCCACTGTCTGAATTATTTCAGAAAAGAATTTCATCAGACCTTTGTTTTATTTTTGTTTTCCAAGAAGCAATGTAACTGAAAAGTCTGGAAGTTACACCAATTTTCAAATAATTCTCTCTTCTTCCAGGAAATAATTTATTTTACAGAATTTTAAGACCCTCTTCTTTCTCCAATTTTGCCTGTTCTTCAAATGTTTAATGTACTCTTGCCTGTAGAATATAAATATTGTTTTGAATTTATTTATTGAAGTAAATTTTAATTTTAGGTGTGATTATATATCTTAAGGTTTGCTGCTTCCTTACAGCATGCATACCATCACAAAAAAAAAACTCATTTTAGGCTTATATGACAGATATCAATGTGTCTATTTTTATCTAAATGAATGTGTTTTGTATCGCACTTCGGAATGTAACTGAGCTATGTGTTTACTAACGGTCTTTCTATTGCCAAAGTACCTAATATTTTTCAGGAGGGAGAAAGATAAGACTATTCATATAAAAATAAATAATAAAATTTAAACATATTGAACTTATAAAGTGAGCTTAAGTTTTTATTGGCAGTTGTTTGGAGATATGTGTGATTTAAGTCTAGTCTCCTAGTGCTGTGTTGTAGCATCATTTAAAGCAACGTTCTTCATTGAGAATGAGAATGGCACAG
>NW_010110212.1:45136-90433 GCF_000699245.1 Pterocles gutturalis | reverse complement strand
AGCAGGAATAGTATTTTTATTTGTGTTTCAGCAGTCAGGTTACTGCAGCTCTCTGGTTCCTCAGCACAGCTGCTCTGCTCTCCACATAACCAGGAAGATCTAGGGGGGTTTCAAGCAACCCTTGCTCCAATTTTTTGAAGCTCTTCAGTGCCTCAATTTCTTAACGCTTCTGAACGCCAAGACTTAGAACAGAGTGGAGAGTTTCTGAAAATTACATCCGTAGGTTTTTCATCAAAGGGTGTATGAGGAGCAAAGTAATATACGGAACTAAGCCATCCACTAAAACATCCTTGTGTTATTAACAGCTTTCATCACAAATCTAAAACAGCACTGTGCAAGTTATCTGAAGAAATTTAACTTTGTCCCAGCCAAAACCAGTGCAGCTGCTCACAAGACTTGAAGGAAACAGAACATAAAAATGAGCCTCTTTATTAGTTTAAAGGAAACCTAATCTTTGTGATCATGGCTGTGGTTTGAATCCCTTAGAAATGTTCAGATTCGGTGTCCTTGATGTCATTGTGAGATGACCTGAATAGCGAGCAATAAACTTCCGTATTATAATTCACATGTGAAGATAGGTGCTCAGGAAGTAAAAAAGACAATGTCTCGTGTCTATCTTTAAGCCAACAAAGAGTCTGTATAAAATGACAAAGGCATTTTTCAGAAAAGAAAGCAAATAAAGTTTTTCTAGTTAGCAGGTGACAGTGTGTCCCAAGATAACACAACCTTAAGGGGCAGAAACAAGTGTGATTATTAAAGGCTACTGGGGTCTCAGTTTGTACAAATTGAATTATTTCCTAGTCTGAAAACTATGGAAATCTAGCAGAGTGTAGACTGTAGAAATAAAATTCGCATGTAAAGTGTTTTTATATATGCAGGAATATAGGCACCAAGTTTGAATTTGAGAAAGAAATCTCATTACTCATCTTGTAAAAGGAGTAATTCTTAAATTCCATATTTGCTATCACTGACATAAAGGTTCTGCATATGAATAGTTCTTTTGTGATTGCCCAAAGATACTGGATTATTGAATTGACAAAGATCTGTTCCATTCTCTGCTGCTTTTTCTTTTATAGGATAACTGATTTAGAAAATATTAAAAGAAGATTGTATTTATCAACGGTCCACAAGGAGTTGTCTGTAACGCCTCTGCATGCAAAAATTCCTCTGTTTACGATCAAGCGCAAAATAGTAGGTACCTTGGGAATATTCCTTGAACTGTGGTTGAGCGCACTTTTTTATCAGAAATTTTTTAAGTTTATAGACCTGTTGAAATTACTGTTTGGTTTAGAATTCAGTTCCTGCTTATTCCAGATACGTGTGTGTCCCATCTATCAGAACCACTTAATATTACTACCCTTCTTCTAACATCAGGAGTTCATTCCCATTTTCCAAGATTAATGCTGTTTGATGTGTTTATCTGTCACTTCTCTCTATTCAGCCTTGGTAAAGTTCTCTGTGTCCCTGATACTACTTCATTACAGTGTTCCTGTTCATGTGTACCTTCTTCCCCAGTGACCCTTTATTTTGTTCACTGGAGCTGCAGGTAGACTGTAGCTGGTGACTATTTTCATGTGGTTTGGGTTCTTTCAGACTCTGGTATATATACAACAATGAATATGTCAAACTGATGAAAATCAGACAATAGCCATCTGCTTCTCCCTGTTCCCCTCTCCCACCCCCAGCCACAACATACGGTAATCGCAGCCAGGATGCAAAACCTGATGGTTACCATATCACCTTGTAAAGACTCAAGTCTCAAATACTGCTCTAGAAAATAATTTGGAGATGAGAATAGTTAGATTTTTAGTTTTAGTTAGATGCTATGATACACTAGGGTCTTGTCCATACCAGAAATTTGCCTGTTTTTTTTCAGTGTGGAAGAGGTGCAAGCTTTGGAGAGGTAATTTTTTTTATGAATCTCAAAAAGAAATCATCAAAGAATCTCCAACTATATTGCCTTTGGAGCACTTAAGCTGTGGTAACTTTAACATATAAGTAATATTGAATAACACATCTTTTTTCCCCTCAGAAAACCCTCAAATACACTTTCTCACAAGTTAGCTGCAAACATATGTGGACATGCTGGGTAACAGAGCTCACCTGGGCTGGCGGTCACTAGGTTATGTGTACTGATTTGTTTGTATAAATAATTGTTGTAAGTGCAAAACCAGCAATATCCTTTTAATATCAAAATACTATGAGTTGTGAATCACAGTCTGTGAGAATCTAATACTCCACAGTCTAATACTCACATCTGTAGAGAACTATACACTGATACTCTTCCGCTACCATTAGTGTTTGGGTTTTATTAAAGAGTATTGTTTCTCTCTTCTAGTGGTGCAATATGTGTATTGACTTGGTAGCATTCACCAGTGAAATATTCAGAGGATCTGTCTTCCAGTCTTTGGATGGAATTAGTATTTCAGCTAACTGTAAACTGAGAAAGATCTTCACTTTAAAATCCAAGCCTCAAGATACAGCTGAGGAAGATGGTGTGTTATAATTACTATGTAGTCTTAATTATAACTGTTCGTATTATAAAATCCAAAGCTGCTTAGTCATCAGATTGGCGTTTTTAAAGATTACATGATTTCATGAAAATTAAATTGGTGGTACAGCATATTAAATCTGCCAGTGTTGGACTTTAGGTGAATAATTAAATATATGGGTACTCCTCTGCTTTAAAAATCGACTTCCTTAGAAGTATTTTATAATTCTGGCAAGATTTATGAAGTAGAGAGCTTGTTTTAATGAGGGTGTCTTATGCTGACAGAAATCAGGTTTTGGGCAAGAAGAGGATGTCTGAAAGAAAAAGAGAAATATTATACCTTAGCAGCATTTGCTGTTTGTTTTCTTAATTTTGGACAATAGCAGCTGATGAAAGAGTTTGTCTTTAAATAATCCATGACAAAACTGTAACAAAATAGTATTATATAAAACTATATATGGAACTATCATAAACACCTCTCTGGTCTTTAGTCCATTTATCCTAATGTGTCCTTGTTTATTGGGAAAGTAATATTTGTGGTGAGCTGAAAAATGAGAAATTATATTTGTAATAGAGCAAGATATTGGTCAAAGGTTTACAGGTCTCCAAACTAGCATCATAATCCTGAATCATTATTTTCCAAGGGAGAGAACTTCATTCCTGTCTGATATTTGTAGTAATAGAAGGGGAATTGAAAAAGCACAGCGGGCACTTTCTTATTTTAGAGGAACCATAGGTATAGCTCAGCTTCAGTTTAATTCAAATTTTCATTTTGTGGCTTTTAAAGAATTCACCTGAAAAAAAGAATTCTAGTTTCTGAAAGAGAGATTGTTAGCAGTATTATAAGTGTAAGAAAATGTCTTTCAGTTGGAAAACCTCAATCAATGTGGGAGAGTATGTGATCATTACTTTCCTTTTTTTTTTCTTTTGTTGGTGAGGTTGGAAAAAAATAAATTCGAAAAATGACCACAGAGAACATCTGGTAAATTCTTGGCAGAAACTGTGGTTAGAGGCCTCACTTTAATTTCATTCCATCAGTGCATTGTTTTCTCTCTCCCATTCTGAATGGTTTTTGAAATGTGCATAGATGTTCTGAATGACTTCCAAAATTGCAAAATGTAGTGAACATGATGAATAAACAGCTTTAAAAAACTGTACGCATGGTAAAATATTGCACTTTTAATGACTGGGTTATCAATTCTATGATTATTACACAGCTGGTGGGCATTAGTATTTTCTCTATGCTTATGAATTTCCTTATCTAGGCAAGTCTTAAAATTACATTACAGCTCAAGGTTTGGCTGTATTAAAATGACTCTATGCTTCATACCCAATTACAGAAAAACAATAGTAGTTTTTTGTTATTAATAATTAACTTTCAGTTAACAATCATGATTTGATAAATCGTTTTTCCTCTCAGATGATTGGACCAGTTAGTTGAGCTGCACTGAATGCAATGACATTGCAACTTGTAATGAGGGTTGAGTTCTTTTCTTAAACCTCCTTGGTGCCTGAAGTAGTGATTGCCAGGTGCAATGTGTGTGTTGTTCTTTCTTAGTACCTTGTATACAGTATGGTTTGCATTCTTAAAGTCATAGCAAGTGGAAAAGAGAATCCACATATACTAAGAAATTATTTCTGTATGAAATTATTGAGATAGAAAAGAATTTATCTGTCCCATGATATTGGGGCATGAAAGTTTGATATATACCTAGTTTCTGGTTTCCAAAGTAATCCCAAGGTTACGTATGGGGTTTTTATCACTAAGGATTTTTATCACTAAGTATTGTCTTTTCTTGGTGAAAAAAATGGTTGAAAAAATACATCCACTATTGAAATATCACATGGGACACTTGAATTTTTCTGTTAGGGTCTCAGTACTTGATCCATTATTTGTGTTTGGTTTGGGGTTATGTTTTCTTCTTATCCTTGAAAAAGTGGCTAATGTTCATTAGCTTACTGTATTGAAGTCTTCTAAAGTTTGGAATGAATTTGCATCAGAACATCAGGAATGGTTTTGACTCTGGATACCTTTCTTTATAGAGAATAACTTTCATAAAGTCAGTCTGTATTGGTTATTAAAGGGAAAGCAGAGACAATCAGTTCGCATTCTTCTAGTGCCTGGTGTCACAAGAATAGCTAGATTGACAGCTCTTTATTTTATCATTAAAGTGTAATGGTGTCCAAAGTTTGGAATCAATGCTTGTCAGATTCTTTATTTGCATAGATGGGATTTATGTATTTGCTACTTCAGTCCCCCTGGTATCAATATCATTTTCAGATGTTCGTTTTGTCTGAAAATCCGTTAATCAGTATCAGAATTAAAGCTGAGTTCTAATAAAAATTAAGAAAATGTGTTTTGTGATTCTGTTTTGCTTGCTCACTTGCCAAATCAGAGGTTGACTTACTATGGCTATTCGAGCTATTGGTGCATATTTCTTAGTTTAAAAGTATTCAAATTTTTTGGCCTAAAAAAATACACAATATAATTTTAAAACTTATATGCTTATTGTCTTAAAAGTGAGCAATTGTAGCAAATTTTTCAAATGGCTGTAATCTATTACATTGTTATAACCATATGCACTAAAGTATGTGTAATCTAACAAATGGTGCAAGTATTTAATTCCCCTGTGTGATCTGAGTGAAGTAAAGCCCATGTTTTTTGATCCTAGATACGTGTGTTGTTCCATTGATGCCATATGAGCCCACAGATGTTATTCCTCGAACCTGCCAGATAAATACAGATGTGCCGCAAGTTACACAATTGCTGCACCTGACTAAAATTCACAACCCAGAAATGAAATGCAGGAGATATCCAGAAACAGTGCAAGAAACAGGTATTCTGTCGTATTAAAATCCTGTGAATGCAATCTGGATGGTATGCATGCAAATAATGGATTTTTTGGTAAAAGTGCATGTTAAGTATTCCAACATCTTGAAATAAAACATGACAACTCTTGCGTAGCTGTAATATCCTGGACACATAGACCCATATCTGTTCTATAGTTTCAGAGATCTGTGTGCAGCCTGAACTATTCTAATTCAAGTGTGTGATTTATAATAACAATATTTGAGGTGTTTCTTCTGAATATACATTGAAATGTGGCTGGTCAGTTGTTACACTTCTCTTAAAAGTATGTTTATATTAATGAAACTCTTCTAACAATATGACGACATGTAGTCTCCTCAGCTTATGCTCTGAAAAAGGAAATCTTGTCTTATTGGTGTCGTTGGGTTATTTCAATGTTTCTGTAAACTAGAATATAATAAAATGTATAATTTAGACTTTGACAGTGTTAGATAGAAGAGATTTATTAAAGAAGCTGGGCAGTCCTGTGCCAAGGTACAGACTATTAACTTGGATAAAAACTAATAGCAAGCAAACAGAGGATCAGATTTAAATTTTTTTTATATATAGCTGAAGGCTAACAGCAGGGGTCCTCAAAAGTTTTTTGTTCTAGGCTCTGTATTGTTTGTTATGGTTATGAATAATCTCAAAAGTGAATGAAGCGGGAGCAAAATTTTCATATGACACAGGTACTAGGTTAGTAAAGAGTGGGATGTCAGTTTTAAACTTGCAGGATAGAGAATCCCCTTTGTATTTCTTTATGAAAAACACTGCAGAGCAGGTAACATGCAGGAAATGCCATATTTTGCTAAACAGACTTTCAGTTTATGGTTTTTATTTCTTGTAGCCCCTGTGCTGAAAATTTGAGCTAGGGACTACTGTCCTAGGTAAATGATACCATGTAAAAATCTAGCTTTGATAAATGCAAGAGATTGTACATTGGGGAGAAATGTTAACTCCAGTTAAGCTTTGAAGTGTCAAAATTAAAGGACTCAAGGAAGGAAGATTATCATCACCATAGATATAGCTACAGTGGAATTCTCAGATTAATGTGTAACTACTTTTTTAAAAAAAAACTAAGATATTGGGTATCATGAAGTTCAAATTCATATGAAATTGAAAAGGAATCAGACATTTAAATGAGCTTTGCGTTATTATCAGTTAAACCATCTCAGGAAAGATTTTACAGATAGATAAGTGATTCAGAGAGAAGCAGCATGAAAGGAAAAATTTCACATGAAAATACACTGAAAACATCAAATATTGGCTTAAGGCAGTTTATAAAGTAACTAGGGATACAAAGAAAGTTCAATAAAAGCTGCTTTTCCTATCTCATGGCACAAAAACAAGACATTTGATGTGATGATGCAGTTGAAAATTAAAAACTGATAAAAGAAAATACTGTGTTACATGGAATATGATTAAAATATGGACTCCACTGCTACAGTAAACTGGTGAAGTAAAGAAATTTGTCTGATTCCAAAATCAGTTGGCCGTTTATATGGGTAAGAGTAATGTCCATGTTGTTATTTTCAGCACCAGTGAAAATGTGAAGGGAAAATTCAAGCTTGTATTTCTAGATTTTTTTTTTTCCAACCTTACTCTAAGAAGTGTGTTGAAGGCAGATTATTTCATAAATCCCTATTTTGTGCCCTTTCTTAAGCATTTGGGCTTGGCAACTGTTTGAAACTGGATGTCAGACAGATTATTGACCTGTTCTGGAGTAGCACTTCCTGTGGTTTTATATTTAAATTGGCTTGTCTGTCTGCATAAAATTTGTAATCTAAGAATCAGTAGAAATAAAACTGTAGAAACAAATGCCAAGATTTGAATGTGAAATTGCTTAAACAGACTTCGGTCAGACAACTGACTGTTTTTTACTAGAGCTGCTGTTTTGCTTTCAAACTGTGTCTTGCTTCTAACCTGCAGTAAAGTCAATAGCAAAATTTCACCAGGGCAAAAGTCTTTACAGTCCTTAATGTTTTGATTGAAAATAATGAATATCTCTTTAAAACATTTTTGTAGTGAGATAGATCATCATTAAATAACAGCAATAGCATAAGAAACATAGATTGAGTTCATTAATGGAACTCTGTAGTTCTAAGATTATTTGTAAACAGTAGTGGTCTTAAGGTAACTGTGTAAAGAATGAAATAAAATTTTTCAGCTACTGACAGGTTTTTTTTGTGGTTGAACAAATTCAGTTTTTTTAAATCACTTGTTGAGTTTTGAAGACATGAGCTACATTTCCAATGAAGAAATAAATCAATGTAGGAAAAAAACCCCATATTTTTCACTAGTAGTACATTTCATTGATTAGGATTCTAAACATATCAAAAATATCGTTTCCTCACTCCCAGGATATTACTTTTTTTGTAAATCCAGTTGCACAGAACTAATCTATACTCTTTTTTTTTTTTTTAAATTGTTCTGTAGGTCCATTTGCAACAGTAAATATCCTGGAACATGTGCAAGCATCGCTTAGAAAAGGGGGTTGTCATGGGTTTTAAAATGAGAATACTTTGTATGCTCTGAGTCATATCCTTCCTGGAGAACTGATAATTTCACCCCTTTTAAAATATTGAATTGTTTGTTATTTTCAGCTTAAACTTGAAGTACATAAACTTTGTAATGTTAGAGCTTAGAAAAATAGACAGGTGAAATCTCTCTCCATAGGCACTCTCTTTCCTCTACTCTTTCGTTACTTTATTTTTGGCTTTTGTTCAAGGCACAAGACTAAGCTTTTAATTTGGCCTGTATTATAATTGCAATGTCTTACTAAAGGTTTTAATTTTCCTCTTACTCTGTACCACTTCTTATGAGTCATTGATTCGTCATACTAAAACAGGGTGATAGAACATCTTCTGAAAAGGAAGTAGGTCTGAAGTAGCTTAGGAGTGGGTCTGAACAAGCAAATCAGATAAGAATCCATTTCCAATACATCTTCATCAGTGTAGGCGATGTCAGAAGTGGTGCTGTAGGTACAGAAGATGGATTTTTATTCTGCTGGTTTTAGTACTTTCTCAGTCTTGAGGATTCTCATCTTTAGTGTTTGAATTCAGTGAATAATCATTTCCACCATTTCTCTTAAAATGCTCTGGAAATATATGTGCTAGGTCTTGACCAAAGGAATAAGATAACAGGGCAGGATAACTACTGGTGAAGTTTCATCTATAGAAGATAAGACTGTTACAGCCAACAAGAGTTGGCTTAAATACAAGGTGTAGCCTCTCATGAAACTCTAAAGAAAAAAACTTTGAAATAAGAATTTATTTGAGAACTTCCTTGATATTATGAAAGGTTTAAGAAAATACTTTTTAAACTTTTCTTCTGCTTTTACCAGAATATGAGAAAACCAACTCCTAAAGATTTTATGAGCTACCTTGCTGATGCTTTTTCAAGTTGTTAACTTTTGCTCTCTCTTGATATACCTCATTAGTAAAGACAGTCTTTGTCCTACAGCAGCTGAAATGAACAGGAGGGGGTTTAAATTTTTGCTTAGTGTAAGACCCTTCATACATTTACTTATTGAAGTTACATTTAGCTTTTTTTACATGCAAGTACCAGTTTTGTAATATTAAAGGGCAAATAATATTTTAAGAGTATTATTGCCCTACAAGGAATCAACGTTCTGTTGTGAAGTTTGATTATAAGTTTGCTTTTCAAATAGCAAAGGAAACTCTGGAATTCAGTTTCTCAGTGACTGTATTCAAAAATCAATATTTCTTGGATGGATTGTCAAAATATGAGGGACTGTAAAACTTAAATGAGTTCAATAGTATGAATCATATCTAAAAAGAAAAATGAATGTTAATTTAAAACAAGAATCAGGTTATACAGTCCGGACTACAAAGATACATAGCCCTTAAGGTATATATAGTAAAATAATTAGTGATAAATCCCTGACCTGCATGAAAATGAAATGCCTTCAGGTTAAGGTTTAATCTTTATTTTTAATCCCATTTTATGAACATAGCATGTGTTCTTCCAGACGTGGTTTTCAAATTTCAGAAGTCAGTCTTCTTGGAAATGGCAGTTTGGTATGTTTAAGTACATTTTAATTGGAAAAAGTTCTTTTTATCCGCTAAACTTTTTGTTTGATAGTCAAAAGCCCAAATCATTTTTAGTATCATCCACTTTTAATTACACACTATTTCATTATGCCATCAACACACGGTTATGTGTCGACGTAGGTAATTAATTGCAGTCAATTAATGTGTTCATAAAGAGAGATTTTCCTGCAAATCAGCCTTTATAATTGGAGCTAACAACGTCCCAAGGTAGTTGGCAAATTAAAGAAATTGATGTTAAACCAAGACAAGTCGTCTAATCTTGTGAAATGGCAGCTGTTAGCAGCAACCAAATGTCACATCAGGAAACAGGGAAGAAGGTGATGGCAGAAAGGGCTTATGGTGCTTGTTACAACAGTAAATTATGATATTTGGTGGCTAATGCATGATCTTTTTTTCATTTACTTGATGACACTGGAAATAAAGCTGATCTTGAAATAAGATTCAATAATTCTATGAAAAATGCTTGGGAGAATCAACAAAATTTTTTGTTTCAACTTTATTGTTTTATCTAGTTGTCAGATCTTCAAACTGAGATAGTAACTGAACACTGAAGTTGCAGCAAGAATCTTCTTGCTACATAAATCTTCTGACACTGTAAATTTTAACTGTAATGTAAGATACCCATTTTTGTCAACTCTAGAAAGGAGAATTCACTGACAATCTTGGAGAATTAAAAAAGAGGGAAATAGATATTACATACAATTCTGCAGCCCTGGTGGTAAAAGAAATACATAACCATTTTACTGTCCTTCCCTTTAAATTGTTTTCAGAACACTGACCTGCATTCCATGTTTACTTTTTGTCTTACAGACTGGTTGGCATTTTCTGTGCTTTAAAAGAATTTTAAAAATATATCAACATTTTAAACAGTAAAAAAAATAATGAAAGGGGTAGAATGTTTTAACAGGAATTGGGTATGTTTGCAATACTAGGGCTCAGCCCTAGTGATACAGTAGATTCAGTGATTTCAAAAGGCAATTTACATGTAAATAGTTCTCCTCTTATTTGTGAGTGATTCCTTGACAGTCTTGCTTCAGTTTTCTTGTGGTATTATTTGTTTATTCTGTTATTTATTAATTAGAGTTGTTTTTTCTTCCTGTCAGAAATTAGGTTTTCATTGAAGTTATAAAGAAATAATGCAAACCCTTTTTTGTTTGTTTATAAATAGCCCCTTTTTAAATAAATCTTTAAAGCAAGTAGATTAGAAATATGTCTATATGAGAGACTAAAAGTTTCTTGCTTGTACGTTGACACACTTTTATAAAATGTGCATTTGCTATTCCTACATATTTCTAGGGATTGTGCTATAAAGGAACATAATTTTTATGTATGTTTGGTATTCATAGTTCTTTTATTTCAGGTGATTTGAAGAAAGTATTAATAGTAATTCTTTAAGTACTGTAATTTTTTTAAAACTGTTGTTATTCTTAACTTAGGTAGCTTGGTTCACAGAGGACAAGGCAATATACGCAGCAGTAAGAAGCAGGATGTGTCACACATTGCGTTTGGATCAAAGATCCTTGGGCCACCTCCATCTGCAAACAGAAGAGTCAGTACAAGGGGATCTGGAGAGGTAAGAAGGCTTAAATTACAATAAAACTGCTGGGACTTAGCTCACAGTATAACGATGAAGTGGTTCAATACTGGAACAGGGTTAGAGGGAGATTGTGGAATTTCAAAACTTTCGAAGATAACAGAACATGGCTGGGACAGGCTGATCTACTTTCAGCATTAGGCCTTGCAGAGGTCTTTTTCTACTGAAATTTTTCTGTGATTTCTTATCATTCTTATTTTTCTGATTTTTTTTTTTTGTTCTAGACTGCTGAATTTAGTGTGTGTGTGTGTAAATATTTTTCCTTACAATGAGAGCTATGATGCAGAAACTCTGCATTTCAGTATGTTCTAAGTGGATGATAGTCAGCCACACAGTAGCTCATGTTGATGCTGTCAGTTACAATGCCAGGCAAAACAGCTGGTCTCACTGCCAGCAAACAATGTACAAGTTTTAGGACTCTGGTTGGGACTACAATTCCCAGTTTAACACCATGAATAAAGGATCCAGCCAAAGGAAGTAGTCTCTTCTGTAGGAAATCAATTGAAAACTAAGACATAAGATTTCTTCCTGCAGAGAAGAAAAGACTCCTTCTGAGGTCTAGAATAGCCACAGGTTTCACTGTCGTTTTACCCAGATAGTGAATTCTAATTTTTCCCCCTTTTCTTTGCCTCATTTTCCTTTCACTCAGTGTGGGGGGGGGGAAACCTGCCTGGTTATTAGGCTCTAAAGATTGAAGATACCACACAGAACTGTACCTACCATAGAGTTTCCTGAAAAGAGAAATGTTTCAAAATATATATATTTCAAAAATAAGCTTAATTCAAAATGTGTGTTTACCTTTGAGTATCTTGAAAGCTATCACATTTTTTGCTTTCCTTAAGAAAATAATGTCATTCAAGGTAACAAAGACCTGGAGTAGCAAAAGGAATAGATCATGCCGACTTCAAAGTTCAAGAACAGGAACTGAATCCATACAAGACACTGAGAGATCGGAGCTATCGCTCTCACCATGCAATGATTCTGTAGATCAAGGAGGCAAAGGCAATACTCAGCAAACAACTAAAGATGTATGTCAAAATGGTAAGAGCATAAAGCAAAGAATATGGAGAGTTTTCACAAACCACCAAAATTTTTGCATGATTCTGACTTCAGAATGTAAGACTTAACTCCCTGTTTTTCCAACCCTTTATCTACCTTGTTAATTACTCAAGATGTTTATACTAAATCATGACTTAATCTCCTGTATGAGTGTGAATAAACACTCATTTTCTCTGCAGGTATTGTAAGTGTTTGAGCCACAGGTTATGCACATATTCCACTTTCCTTCACGCTGTTTATATAACTGGGCTGCTGCCGTGGTTCTTGATTATTTTGCAGACTTTTGCAAGCCTGGTTTTTATAACTTCTATGGTTTTTCCTTCTTCCATACTTAGTGTGAAGTTTTTACTTTCTTGCGACTGTTGTACTCCTGCTGCCCTACAAGATTCCCATGCTGTTTGGAAGATGTTTGTATCGCAGGACAATGCCCTATATGCTGGTTTTCCATGCCTCAAATAAGAAAAGCACACAATATAAGCGTTCACAGGCATTTCATAAGCTTCTGGGTTGTATTTCAGACCCTGCAATTCAGACTCAGGAAACCTCTGAGAGTGGAAGAGCAGATTTTCAGCTCGCCTCACCACAGGGACCATCAGCAGACAAGAACAGTCATAGAAGATTATCTCTAGAAAATGCAGCCAAAAGCACATGGGAGATAACCAGTGGTATGGTCCTCATTTTATGTTATTTTACATCTCAGTTATGTGTGGTGTGGGGAACTCCTGTTGTAAATTTCAAACGACCCAGAAGCAGTTCACATAAATGTCTGTGTAGTGGGGGATTATGGAAATCAAACATGCTGCAACAGAATTGCTTTTGAGCATTGATAAAGATTTGCAGGATTAAGCGGAGTACCACAGCAGTGAATAAATAAAAAAAGAAAAATTCCATGCTCTCATCATTAAAGGGGAAGAACTAAAAAATAATTTATTCTTTAAATCCCTTTAAATTTAACACTGAAGACTCCAAACTTCAAATGTATGAGAAATTTTACTTGTCCCAGATAAGAGTTTAGGATATTAATTATGGTATCCTTGTAATATCAGGGGGGTCTGTTCTGTTTTTAAAGTTCAGTGATGATTTTTTTTCCCTTATTCACAGAAAGACACCTCAGCTTATGTTATTTTTCCCTTTCACACCTGTCTGCCAAAAGGTGTGGATATTTTTTGTCATATAGTGTCAATCAACTTGCTTTGCATGTGTCTGGAAAGCACATTATTGTGGCAAAAATAGCCCTAAAAAAATGAAAAAGTAGTGTTACTTTGTTAAAAGCATGGCCACTAATGTGTAAAGTAGGCAGTCTACTCAAATCTGCTGAAAATTGAGTGAAGGCATTTTCTTTCTCATTGTGAGTTATTTCCATTTTGTTTAATCTCTGGTATGTTTACAAGCAACTATATACTATGACATTGTCAGTATCCATAATTGCTACTATGGGTTTCATAATTTGACTGAAGCAGATGCAAGATGCTGAGGCAAGTAGAGCCTCCTGGAGAATTTTTAAATTATTTCCTATTTACCTGAATTTTGAGGATTCTGGGGCAGGAATCACTGGGAGGGGAGCTTTCATAGGTGATCTTATTACCTTAGAGGTTAGTCACTGCTATTTATAATATCTTTTAGATTTATTATAGAACTCAGATCTGCATGTTTTCTATAGCAGGTGTGCAGTACCTTTACAAAGGTAAATCATTTTTAAGCAAGGGAAAAAATAAAATGGGTGAGTAGTGTTTATAGTTCGCCACTCTTATTTATGCAATGCTGAAACCTTCATTAAAATGTTAGGCTGCAATTAGAAGCTTTAGCTTAAGTCTGTGTAGAAGAACTAATTAGATGTTTAGGTGATCATTCTTGCATTTATCTTGTTTGCTGCAATGTTGTGATTACATAGTAATTTGCATATTTTGCTAAGAAGATACTCCAAATTGTTCATTACAATTGACATGGAAATACTGAGTTAAAAGAAAATTCCAGTATAGTTTGTGGTGGAGAGATAATAGGATTTGGTTTGGTCCGAAACATCCCATATCTTTCACTTGTAAACTATTAACACATCTACAGGTTACAGAAGATGCTGAACTCCGTAGCCAGCATAAAATGTCATCTTAAAGCCTTACAGACTTTACCGTCGTCTCCCTGCACGTTTCATTAAGTACTGCGGTTTGCAAACTAATATTTGCATTTAACTTGATACCAACCCAAGTCAACATCTCTGGAAAGGAATATTGTTTTTTAGAGAGAAGGTTAGACTGAAAAAGCAGGATATTCAGGATAAATATTATACAGACACTAAATATTTTAATGTAGTTCTTTGTATTTCTGAAGTACTTTTGATCTGAGTAAAGACATTTCCTGAAAAGATAAATGTTTCAAAATATATATATTTCAAAAATAAGCTTAATTCAAAATGTGTGTTTACCTTTGAGTATCTTGAGTATCATGGTGAGTAAGTGATGTGTAAGAAGTTTTTGGATGTCTCTGCCAGAGCCAGGAGTAGGAGACAGGGGTTTAAGCTTCTAAGTGTCTCCTCTAAGCACTTGATAAAAACTGTTAACTTAAGATTTCTTTTTTATATTTTGATACTTAATTAGAAATTGACTTAAAATCACCAAAAAAACAAGTGGTTTTACACCATTTTTTTTGTTTTGGAATTAATTACAAAATTTTATCTGTAACGATCTCTGCAAATTAAACAGCAACAACTGCATTAGAAGTCATCCTAGAATGAGAAGAGAACAGGTGAGTCTGCAGTTAGGGGAGTTGGTTGCTATTAAGTCAATAGGTCATAATAAAAATTAAGCCGCTCCTCTCTACTCGTTCACAGTCCTTTGTGCATAGAAATCAGCAGATTCTCATGAAGTGGGTTGTACACCAAGTGTATAACCACACCATAGAGGGCTCATTACAGTGGTCTGAGCTATTAGTGCATATTCCAAAACTGCAAAGACAGCGTGATACATGTCAAATCTGATTTCATGGGAGAAGGCCTTCTGAATGTTAAAAAAGCATATGTTATACATCTTGGTCTTAGTCAAGCCACTGCTATTGAAACCTAGTAAAAAGTGGCTGGATTAAACTGTGGAAGGGTGGGTGCCAGCTGATCAGAAGACTGCAGAGTGCTGCGGTAGGAAAAACTGCAAAAGATCCAAACATTTTATTGGCTAAACAAGTTTTGAAGATATTTTTTTGTTTTGGAAATGCAGCAAGGATAGTAGCTGGAGTTTGGAAGCTTTGCTAGCTATCTTCAGCAAACTGGGAAAATCACAGTGACCCAGTAGAGAAGACAGATGTTTCACCTGGTGTTCTCATTCTTTCTTTTGCCTTCATTTATGGTGGTTCAGACTTCTTCCCCACCGCCCCCAAGCTGCTGAATCTGCATGAGGTGATAATTATCGCTAACAAAACTAAAGAGAGTAGAATACCATAGTAAAACTTACTGCCTTCTGTGACAGCAAGCATTTTATTATTGCAGTGCTACTTTATCATTACATTTTTAGTATTTTTTTTATTGAGGCTTTTTTAATATGGACGGTAACTTTGTTTTATGGAGCCAGAAAGTTTCAAGATCTGGTGAATAATCCACACCACGCTACCTTTAATGAAGATAAGGGAGTATTGCATACTTGAGCAATTCTCCTTTTCTCAGATGCTATTTGAGATTGGTTTTAATCAATCAAATTGACATTTTCTTCTATACCATAATTTTAAACAGTAAAATATAAGTTAACAATAAGAGTATAAAAATGGCCTTTTCATGTTTATCTGGTGCACTCAATCTTTAAATCCATTTTTGTAGTTTATTGTTTGTTTTAAAATTGGTAGATTAGTATTGCCTGTATTCAGGGAAGCTCAGTGAAACAGATTATTTTCATACATTTTTCATGTCACACTATTTTTCATCAGAGCTGTAGTTTGAAACTGAGATTTAAACCATAAGTTCTGGACATAAAAGAAAGTGTAGAATTCCAGCAATAAAGAAGCAGCAGATTGTAATATTATGAACTTTTCACCAAGTGTATGTGTTTTTTTTTTAAATGTCAGCCATAAAAAAATGCCTATAGAAAAAGATCAATAGCCAAATTTAATAAAATTATATTTTCCTAAAATGTGGTTCAGTTGAACAGTTTGAAATCTTAACAGCTAAATAGTTTCAGATTTGCAAATTGCAGGTTTGCGTGTCAGTGTATCATAGCCTGTGGATTTTTCAAGCTGTGATCTGGAAATGTTTTGATTAACCTTGCCTCACTTGGAAAGCAGCCCTATTTTTTTTTTTTTTTTTTTTGCATCCTTGTCACTCTTCCAACTGTATGAATCTGATAAACTGAGTATTTCTGTATTAGAAAAACTTATTTTCCTGTACAACTTCTAGAAAACTAGAGTGATCAGGGTAACATACAATTTAAATATTTGGCATTAAAATAAACATTGTACATTTCAGGTGAGTGGGTGTTTCCAGAAAGTTTCCCGGAGAGTATTGAGTTGGATAGAAATGAGCCATTTGTAGCTACTGAAGATTCAGCCTGCTGTAATTTAACTTCACCACAGAATGCCTCTGAACATCACAGCAATGAAACAGGTGATCACCAAGTGAATAATAAAGAGGTTTTCACGTTTTCATCAAGACCTCAATCAGCTCCTTATGGGAAGTCTTCAACTGTGTCACCAGAATGTTGCATTTTCCCTTTGGATTTGAAGCAAGACAGTAATGGAGTACATGGGAAAACCCAAATTGAAGATAACTTTCAAGGAACTGACAGCAGTGAAGAGGTGGGCCACGTTGTACATGTTATTCTTGATAAAGTAGTCTTCATGCTAAAACTCCTAGGATGAGATTCTGTCTTCAAGCTAGACAGAGAGGATAAATCATCTTTTCCCCATATACCTACAGATAGATTTGTCTTTGTCAGGTTGCTGTGTCTAACTGGATGCAGGAGTGAAAATGCAGGTATACCCTTGGTAACAAGTGGACAAAAAAAGTGTAGCTCTATGTCAGCCCCTGTGCTGACAGAGAGATGTGAGTGTAGTGCATCATGACAACAAAAAAGATTTTGGGAAAGCCTGCATCATAGATTTGAGCGAGATGTAGGTCCGTTATGGTTGAGCAAGAGTGCAGTAAATAAGGCTTCGTTGTGCCTTTTAAAACTGTAAGCAGGGACTGTTTTGCTCACCAACACTGTCAAAAGTGAATTAAGAAATTTCAGCTTTTTTATGTCACTTGATGGTTGCTATTTCTGCTTTATATCCTGTCTGAGCTGTGAGAGCATCATTCCTTTACAATGTGACAATCTTCAGCAATAAAATTAATGAAATCTAAGAAATATTTTTGTAACAAATGTGTCAGCTGGTACTATACAGAAATTCAGCAAATTGTCAATGCACTGAATAGTTGCACTGTGTCATTACAGTAACTGCTAACAGTGTCAACCTTTATGAACATTCTAGTGTGTTTCATTTTTAATTAATTTTTAATAAAGTCTGTGTCTCAGCATTCTAATCTGTTGCTAATAGCTGAGCAATAAAAAATAAAATGCAACTGAATTACATAATAGCAAGATGGACTGAACTTAACAGAAATACTGCTCTATATTCTGTATTTCTGAAAAACCACATTGCTGATGCTAATTATAAGAAATAAAAATTTTCTCAGTTTTTTCTTTGATTGTGGGGGTTTTCCCATTATCTGGGGCCGTGTAATTTTTTTTAACATAAAACCATAAGACTTTGTTATTTCAAATTTGTTATTTGAAATTAAACTTTTTTATTTGACTATGTGCCAGAGGTGTGCTAGGAAATAGCCTTTGTTTCATTCATTATCTGGGGATGCAAACTGCATTAAGTAGTATCAGCGCTGCAGCTGAAGATGCATTAGACTTACAAAGCTAGAAGAAAATTGCATAAAAAAAATCCACAGCATGCTAACAAATTATCAAGAGTGGTTTTTTTCTCAGTCTAACTACTACATTAGTAATTCATAGTTAAGCCTTTCTTTCATGTGAAAGAACTCACTGAACCAACAAATTACATCTGACTGCTGACTTTATAGGATCTATTTCAGCAGAGTTTAAGGTATCTTTGCAAAATTACCAAAATTCTTTGGCCCAACCATAACGTGTTTCCTAGTTGAGGAATTATTTTCTTGAATGTGTATTTCATTTGTGTGTAGCCTTGTTCTGGACTCACTGAAGTCGATAACAAACTAGCATCACTTTCACCTGCAGTAGGACTGCACCTTGGCTATGGGAGGCATATTGAAAATTATATTTCAGTGTCTTATTGAATCTTGAAATATATACTGCCCTACATCCAGTGTGGTAGCATATGGCAGAGGACCAGCATGATGAGATAAAGATGAGGCCTCTCATCCTTTCTTCCTTGTGAAGAAGAACATTGAGGCAAACAGTAGATGTTGTTTTTTGTTCCCAGTGTTTGGACTTGCTGTTTGTTGTTGAGATGGGATGTGAGTGACCATCATACATTTGATTCATGGGATGTTTTGCAGAGACCTTGTTAGAAGCGTGAACATAAGGTTAACAAACTAACCTCTGAAATTTTTAAATGATATTTGAGATGGTGCTGAATATGAGATTCAATTATGTTACTAGAGGTCAGCAAAGTCATCTCAGCAGGAGTTTTCTTCTGTGTTTGTGTTGAAAATGCAGTGTGAAAATATGAAACATTAACAATTCAATGGAAAAACATCATTGTTGGGACTTTTTGGTTTACAATTGTAATAAATTGTACTAAAATTATGATTATCATGTAACACATGGGTGTGGGAGGTTACCGGCATTCTAAATTTGGGCCGACATTTTAAAAAGTGTAATCTTGTCTCCCTCTTCTCCTCTTTTCTACTCTCTACTTTTCACTACTTGAGATGTAAGAATATGTTTATGGTATACTCAATGCGGTTGCAGAAAGAGCTGCTGCTTTTCAGAATCCATGCAAATTAGAATTAGGCAGCAGAAATTAGAGCTATTTTGAAATTTTAAGTTGATGTAAAACTGTATTGCGTGATGATGAGAGAGAATCACTCTTGCTTTGTTTCATAAATTTAGGATGACAACAATGAATTCATCCAGGCTACCGAGAACCTTGAGATTGGCCACAGCAAGCAAGAAACATCTAATTCAGCAGTTTTTAAAGAGATCCCATTAAAGAGGATGTCATGGAGAAATGAATACGTGGAGAATAAGGGACACAGCAAACATAACCTTGAAGAGACCATCTTGTCAAAACCACAGGGTTTCACTGTGAGAAAAACAGACTCTGTTAGCTCACAGAGAAGCTTAAAGCCTACCCTTTCTCTTTCTCCAACTGGAAGTAAGTCTGAATTCCTTAGAGTAATTCTAAATGGATCTGAAAAATCTGAAAGATGTGAAGGCATTTCTGGTCAATTAAAAAGATCCATCAGTAAGAAGTCCCTCAAGAAAATCTCAAGAGAAGATTTGTGTCTGACAGCACAGAGTTGCGTAAGTGATTTTTACTTTGAAATTAAAATATTAGATTGTATAGAGAAGCTATATTGGATATACCCATTTGCATGAAGTGAGAAATAATACATCTTTTCATCCAGAAATATTCTGGTTTCATCATAACACTAGTTACCTCAGTCTGTTGAAAGTTGATTTAATATTTTTTTTGTGGCACACAAAATAGTACTCCAAATAAAACAGAAATCACACAGTCAATAGATAAAAGGAAGTGTCATTGAGCAACTCACGTTTTGGAAACGTGCATTAGAAAGTAGTTTTGGTCTGAAAGTTTACAAAGGAAAATTGACAGACTTTGAATTGATATTGTAATGAGTGACCATAGAAGGAGTGTTAATCTAGGTACTTCATAGTCTCTCTGCATCAGCCCTGAAAAATAATACATTATGTGATTGAGGGCCAGCAGTAAGGCTGTGTCACAGGCTAAATTGCCAGGCTACTAAGGGAATTGTTACATTCACCAAAGTGTTGGTTTATTCCTAATTTTTTTTCATCCTGGATTCTCCTTATGGAAACATGCAGTAATTTGAGGAGCAAGTTTAAAGCTAATTATATTCTTAGAAATTTCCTAATAAGCCCTATTTGTCTTTTCAGCTTATAATGGTGTGCTTTGAATTGTGCTTTGAATCAGGAACTGGAGCTTAAGAACCAAGTGCATTCTGTAAATCACAAATGAGACAGTATGGTATAGCTCGATGGTTTTGGACAGAATTATTTTGGGCTAAGAATTACTGCAGATTCATATCTTTTAACCTGTGACCTCTTTTTCTAAATGTGTTATGAGTAGATTAGATTTATTCCTGAGCATCTGAGAGTGGAACAGGCCAAACTTCTTCCTCAGATGTCAGATCTTTTTTTCAGATGTCAGCTGATACCATATGAGATCAAAGCCAGAATCTTCTGTCCAGCAGCAGTCAGTCGTAGATGGCCAGGGGAAAAACCAGTATGTCCAGCAGTACCCCACCAGCATGCCCTGCAGGCTTCCTTCTAGCAGTCCATAGCTTAGCAATTTCTTTAGTGAAAGGTGTTTCTGCCACTTTCAGTTGTAGGAAAACCCCAGTTGATACTGATAATCTGATTCTCTTATATGTGTTAATATCCACGTATCTGTCTGTAAGTGTAATCAAATTTGTTTACATTTTATATTCCCTTTCCCTCCTAGTTTTATCTATAGAAATTTATTTTTTCTACTTTCCAGTAACTATTCACATTTCGGTGATTAAATTTATTCCTCCCTTGTTTCATGATTCTTTTCTGTTTTGGAAAATTGTTCCACTTAAAATTCAACTATGTTTATTACTTATCATAAGCGTAATCTATTTGTCCATAACAAATGAAATGTTATGTTGCTTACTTTCCTAAAAGATATTATCAGTGTTTCATGCAGTGATCAACTTTGTCCTGTAGAACATAACTAAATACAGACTACCTAGGGGGATTGTAATTAAGTTTTTTAAGTGGTAGATATATTTTACAACTTTTTTGTGATATTTTGTTTTAAAAGATGAAGGAAAGGAGCTGTCATTTTTCCTCTGCTCATTAAATAGTTGAGTAGTAAGTTAGACAATAGGGTTATAACCATACTGCACTTGTAGCTGTAAATGTATTGTACAGGTAGTTTGGTGCTTGTGTTTTTTTGCAAGGACGAAGCCTATTATCAATGTATAGAAACTCAGGAGTTACAGACTTTGTTTTACTGCGACAAAATATAAGATGAAAGTATTTGGCAGGTTTAGCTCTCGTACTTGATTTGATCAGGTAATAAGTTTTCCCATCCAGAAGCCTTTCCTTGGAGATTTCTGACACTACTTTTTGCATTCAGCCACAGTCAAAATTTGCAGCCAAATCTGAGAGCCACTCACTGCCTTTTAAACGGTGGTTGTTTATATTTGAAAGCATGTTCACCTAGCACTTGTAGAATAAATTCAAATATCTATTTTATTGATTTTTATTAAAAAAAATTCCAATAATTTAAGTAATATAATAAACTGTTTGAATATGGTCTTTTTCTGACCTTTACATATGTAAAGGGTTTTTTTGTATCTTCTGAAGCAGTTTTGCAGGAAGAAAGTAGATCCCGACAATTTTCAAGAAAACAAGTGCTGACAGATAATATTGTTAACTACCCTGAGACAACACTGCAGTTTGTTTGTTGGCTCTGGGCATGTAATTATTTTATTTCTGTTTTGAAACATTGTTCATTGTTTTAAGAATTACCTATGAAATTATATTTTTGTATGAAAGAATGCTAGAGTGAGAGTTTACAGAGAAATAGTCTCTTCTAATCTGCTCATATGGAGAACTGGTAAAGAAAAAAAAAATGCTTAACTAACTCTTCCTGCAATCGATTTGCCAACTACTTAATACACTTTAAGGACCTGGTTGCTTGCAATGTTTTATTCATGTTTTAATAGAGTTCTCTATTATTAAGTTCAAATATTTTTAATTAAGAAAGAAGTACAGCCCTCTGGGTAATATTGCAAGCATGTAGATAGCTGGTAATTAAAGTTTTCCGCATGTATAACTACATTCAAACAATTCTGAATAAGTCATTTGAACCTAGAAGAATCCAAATGTTATTATATATGAAAAAAATCCGTTATACAACAGGTTTTGTCAATCTAGAAGACGTTTTAAGTGCTTAATAAAAATACTTTATCATAAGGGGAAGATATTCCAAAAGGCAAGATAAGCTTTTAATTACTAAATGAAATATTAATTTTAGACTAATTTACAAGTATTGCAAATTTACTTCTTACATCAAAAGTTTCTCCTAAATTACAAAGTGAACTTAATCTCAAATTCAATTTTCAAATCTCTCTTTGCAAATTGGCTAAGACATTATAAAATTTGTGAAGAGGTGGGGTTTTTTATATTAGTCATCTGAAGGTACAGAATAAATAGTCTCAACTATTTCTGCTTTCTTACACAGATTTTATTGTACAAGATTTCTAACACAGAAAGTCGTCATGACATCTAGTCTCCTTTCTGAGTATGGTATTTCTAGAGTGAGACCATTACATGGAAAGAAAATAGAATGACAGTTTGAAATAAGCTGGGTGAAAAAAACAACAAATGTTTTGAATTGTTTTGTAAAAAATCCAAAAATCTATGCATCTTTCTTCATAGATGTAAAGGAAAAAACAAGCAGGGTCAGACATGTTTTGCATTTATTAAAAAGAGAATGAGAAAAATGTTCTTTTGATGCTTCGTGCTTCTATTCTGCATACACTAGTTCGTGCTGTTGTTTAATGACTGCATGCCAGTTGCTTCTTATATGAGGTAAGAAAGATAAGCCAAAGCTTCTCTTATAATAATCAAATAAATGCAGAAGGCGTATATATAGGAAAATTAACAGGAAATCGGCATCTTCAGTAAGATCAATAAAAGTTAGAGCAGCTGTAGATCTGGTAGAATACTAATACATCAGAGCAAAGCAGAGTTTCCAGGCGTAACATAGCAAGCTTCGTATGAAGTGAGCAAATAACTAATAGCAACTGAGCTGATAATGTACGTTCAGTAGGGGTCTAGAGAAAACATCCTGTATTCTTTTAGGATTAGAAATGATAGTAATAAGCACACTACTCAGGAATGAAGCTTGGACCTCAAAAGCCAGAGGTAAAAAAGGGGTGTCAGCTGTGCTAGCAGCTTCTGTCCTCTTCCTGTACCTTGTGCAAAATGGCAGACTGCATTTATCTGTGCCAAAAAGTAGCCTCTGAGTGCTTGAGGTGGTTCCATAGGAAAAAATCTCTGCAAAGACAGTTGACTTAAGAACTTGAGACACATAGTAAAAAATCAAAATTGTTTTACAAGAGGCTTTAGAATTGTAATTTTCACAAAGATTTGCATACTTGCACGTGCAGTGGTTTCCATGTGAGTGCCTTTCAGTCATAAATCCTGTTTTATGTGATATATTTACCTGCTGATTGTCAGCTTGCAGGCACACTTCACATCAAAAGCAGTTTACTTTTTTATTTCACTGCCAATTTTCTTTTTGACTGGTTATTTGCAATAGATGGCTTTAAGTGAAATCTAATATCATAGCAGTCAGAATGAAACATCAAAAGTATACGATAGAGTTGCTGCTGCCAAAAACTCAATGTTGGACAGCAATCTTTACGGAATGGTACTTAATTTCTTAATTAGAATTAAAGTAGGAAGTATTATTTTACATACTATTGAGATAATAACTGCTGATTTCTTTTATGAAACCCGTGAGGGAATAAAAATATGCTGTGCTTCTATTCTGAAACTATTTTTGCAAATACATAGTAAAATATTCTAGAGCTTGAGCTGAAATCCAGGTTCTATTCATTGCATGATGCCATTACATATATTTTTAAAAAGGAAGGGTTTCTCCATCTGTCCTTGATCCCAAATTCCCTTCCAGTGTGCATTGTATTGCACATCCTATACTTGGAGTTCAGCACTGAATGAATCTATAAACATATACCCAGTTAAACTTCTGGAGGGGAAATAAGTAATGTGGTGTCCTTCATTATCTGGCTTTGTTTTGGTCCCAAGGACAAAAAAAGCTGGCGAGAAAGGGGACCAGACAGACCATAACGCTTTTCTAATTCCCAGAAAATACAGTTTTATTAAGGGATATGGAACTCCCTAAAACAGAAAAAAAGTACTGTGTGTCACTGAAAATAACCTCCTTTTTCAGCAGTTTTATCATATAATCTTTCTAGAGAAAGTGAGCACTTTGCATGTGAAATACTAAGCAGTATACGTGAAAATCTCGGATATATACATATCTCCTTGCATTATTTCCTTAAAATAAGGAAATCAATGCCCAATGTATAACATCTTTTGTGGGCTGTACACATCATGCCTCTGTGGCTCTGAATAATTGAGCCTATGTAATTTATTAATCACTTGAATATATTCGTGAGTGCTTTTAAAAGCACATGTGTTTATAGCCTGAACATATTGAACATTGCTGTACTATTTATTACTACTTATTTCTTACTAAATACTTACTATTCTCGTACTAAGATACAACTGCCATTCAAGTTTTCCTGTGTCTCAAGTGTAACCAATCCATGATTATAATCCACATAAAAGACTTAAATCTCTCTTGTATACATGGGAAGAAAGCAGAGGAGGTTGCACTAATAATTCAAGTGTGTAATATTTCAGTGTGTCTTCTGGTGGTTAAGTAACTTTTGTACTCCTGGAAGATACACTGAAACATCACACATAGCAGGAATTTCATAGCAGGAAAAGCTCACAATGGTCGTATCGCTAATACTGCTGGCTTGCTGCAAAATACTACAAGGCTTTAGCTTTTGGCTTGTGGATCAAGTTTGGTATAACAATTGGGAGTCACATTAACAATTCAACCAAGGAGTATAAAGAGAAATGAAAGTATAGTGATGTTTATCTTAAAATGTATATACTAGCAAGTTGCCAAAATAACTTGTAAAATTTAGGGCTGACGTGTAGCTTTCCAGAGAAATTTTATGCTGTGCTTGACAAATAACTAAATGTTATGTTGATGGTGTTTATGATACCAGGATAACTGTGTGATTGGGTTTATTTCAAGATTTCCATTTAATGCTTAAGCAATTTTAGCTGCTGGATTTTTGAACTTCTGAAAGCCTGCTTTTATCTTCTGTTTTTAATTGCAGTGGAACAGCAACTTCACCAAACACCCTTGATCCCAACTGCAGTCCATGAGAGTGTTTGTGTTCTTCTTCCTTCCTGTAATTATGTGTAAATATGCTTGATCTTCATAGCTGGACAGAAGTGTGTTAACTAATCTATTCCAGTAAACATTTTGTTTCTCTCTCAGTATTGTAGCTTCTTGAAGATTCCCCAAGAGATTCTTCAAGGTATCTGTTTCATTCATATATTCTATTCCACGATCCTGTCTATATTGTTGACTTTTCCATTTTATTTCACAGGAGTATAACTGGAAAAATTACCGGTCAAACAGACTGAGTTCATCTGAACTACAGATGCTGGCTAGCATGAAGAGAGAACAGAATGAAGAGTTAAGGGATACTGGGATCTCACATGGGCTGAGCGCATCACAGATAGGCAACTGCAATGTTAGCATCAGTTCAAGCAGCGATGATACAGCAACTTGGAACTCTTGTTTCCCACCAGTAAGTCTAAACCAACAGTATTTTTTCTGTATAGTTTCCATCAATTCTGAGACTCATGGGTCTTGAATATTAAAATTTCTTTGAGTAGCTTTGAAATTTAAGGTATGATTGCTAAACATTTTTTAGAACTTACCGAGTAAAACACGCAGCCAAAACACATGCATTTCCAGCATTTTCTGTAGTACCACCATCGACAAAGAGCAAATCTATTTTATATATTCCTTCCTAGAATCCTGAATAATCATGTAGGCTGTACAGCTTGTCACAATAGTGGCTGACAACCTGCAGGTGTGTGATATAGTACTTAAAAATAGCTCCAAAATGAATGAAACTCAGATATACCAGTCAGCGACTGCATTACAGTGTGAGTAATGGAAAATAATTGCTTCTTACAACGATAGTCTCACTACTGAAAAGCTAACTGTTTAAAGGACTGAAGCAGGAGAATAGCAGCAAAATGCTGCAGTAGTTCTGAGCGCTCAGTGTGTGAGCCTTCTGTATTTTACACCTTGTAACATTATTTTTTCTGGGACAAAGTGGTACAAAAATCACACAAGGCTGCACTATGTGACAGAGTACTGTTATAAGAAGCAGAGGAGTATTTGTTACAGTGCACCAAAGGGTATTGAATGTATGAAATCACAGAATAACATTTCAGCAACTATATAAAGGTACTTGCAGGAGCTGCTGTAAAAGTAGATAACCTTCTACTCCATTTATATCTCAGCAACATAGTTCTTATTTTATTACAGGTGAAACAATAATAAACAATGAATGGGATTTAAGTAAAGCACACAACACAACTCTCAGAGGCAGATCCAACTTTAAACCCTGCTGTGTTGCCCCAGTGTAAAATAGAGCAGAGTAAGTGCTCTAAAATGTTAGGTGTGCATTACCTCCGGGGTCTATAGGGCCCAGATATAGGGCTGTAGTAGCAATCTTCTGTTGTGAACGATCAACACAGCATTGGAACTTTGTGGTACACTGGTACATGAAGGCTTCGAATGAGATGTATTGATAAGCGGGTAACTGTACAAATAAGAACTTGGTTTACAGAGTAATGTATTGCAGGATATCAGAGAAACAGCTGGTTTTAACTGTTTGAGATATGTCGACATTACATGTTTAGTTGATTTTATCATATTTCAAATGTGTTTTCTCAATTGTCACTAAATGGACTCAAACATGGTGTAAATCTGCAAGACTTGACGAATAGAAGCCAAATAAAGAGAACAGCAGTCTCATTAATTTTTGAGTGGTTTAATTATAAGGAATTTGATAAGAATATTTAGACATGTCAGGTTTGGTTAATACAAATTACATGACTAACACAAAATGAACTGCTCCTGTATTCAGTGAAGCACAATGTGATTGCAAAGACAGTTCTTTGATCTTACTGCCTCAGTCAGCTTCTGTAGCTTCCAACTAATAGCATCAGTCTAAAAAAGTGTTTAGAAATAATAGGATAGTCATTTAAATTGTAAGTTAATATAGCTGTAGTTCTTCATAAAGGTCCTTTGTGGCCATCTTTCTCTACGTAAATCAAGTGTAAAAGGCAACATATTTGTCTTTGAGTGAGTTTTTCAAATTTCATTCGGTTGACTGAAGTGTTAGTGACATACAGCCTTGTCAGGTTTCTCCTTTGCATTTTGCAAGGTGGGCACTAGGTTTTAAGATTTAATGGCGAGAACCTTGTTTTCTGGAAGAGGTAATTTAGAAAGCAAACCTAATCTTTCTCAAATAAGGACTTACCATTTAGTCCTTCACTACAACAAAGACTGCTGAAACTCAGCTTGCATAGTCTTCCCTGCCTGTATACCTCTGCCTTCACGCAAAGAGACACTCTGTACCAGTACAATGTCACTTAGTCCACAGTATCTATTGATTCTCTTTTCCTTTCTGAGAGTTGTCATAAATGTGGTACAGGTTGTTGGAGTATGGACTTGTGTGTTTGAAACTGCTTGATGTAATTCTGTTCCAATATTTGGAAACATGCAGAGTAATCATTTAGGGTGATAATTCATTTTCTAGACCTTTAGTATCTAAGAAGGCAATATATAGCATTTATTAGGGAATGTGATTATACGATCATCCCAAGTTGTTTAACGCAGAAGCTTTTAAGAGAGTAATTAGGGGCATTTTTGGTATGCTGCTGTTAAGTTTCAGTGTGTTTTGATATGCTCTACAACATTTCAGAAGTCTTTGAGAGTAGTGATACTGTGCCAGTATTCAAATGGGTAGCTGAAATCAGAAAGTCAATGTAGGCCAGTTAGTCTGATATCATTGTCAAAACAGTGAAAAATCTGGCATGGTGTTGTTAACGGAGATCTAAAGGGTGGTAATACGGTTAATGATAGTCAAGACTGTCTTATGGAAAATATGTCCTGATCAAAAAAATATGATTTACTTGATAAAGTTCCAATTGATAAGGGAACTGCTCAGATGTAAGATGCCAAGACCATTGTAAGTATTAGTTTAAAAATAAGCAGCATATAATATTGATAGAGCACACCTTGAATGAATTTGTAACTGGCCAACTGACAACTATCAAAAGGAGTCAGCAGGGAATTACCTGTGAGTAGACTCTGTTCAGAGGGACCCACATCACGATTCGTTCAGTTCTAGTTTGGATGTTGTTCAGTGTTTTTATTGGTGACCTACAGTGTAATCGCCTGTGATATGCATATGGTCATGAGCTGATCCTGTTCTTCCCTCTGGCTTTCACATCGATAAACCTGTCAGATAATTTCACATAGCTGTTTTTGGTGAACCCCCACACATAGCATTCACATGTGCAGTAGCTGTGTTCCTGTATGCACAGGTAGTCTATATAACCGAGAGATCGAAATGCAGCCTCGTTGGAGTGATTAGAACACCTTTGAAGGCTGTTCCTCCTGGATTTCAGTCTTCTGCCATGCATGATCTTGGTGTAAGACCTAAAATGAGTAAAGTCATTGTTTCTTCGGCTTCCAGTTTTTACCAATAAATGTTTTGCGGTTTTTTTATGTCATTGAACTTTGGTACCACTATCATTTGAGTTGAGTCAAGAGAAATTGCAAATGATTAGTCCTTTCAAAATCAGATGTACAAACTGCAGAAAAGTTTGTCTGTATCTGTAGCCATCTTCCAGTTGCACAGGCAAATTATTTTAGCACTGCAGTATGTAGAAAAGAAATAGAAATAATCCTCATATTGTAGCTTGAGAAATAAAGGACAGCTTGAAATTCTTGTCATGATTAAACTTTTATGCTTACATGTGTTTCCAGGTTGTATCTTTCTGATTATTTAAATCAGTACTGTCTATTGCTTTCTCTTATGTTGTTCAAAGATAAGTAAGGAGTATTTTTATTCCAAATTTTCTTTCGTTTTATACAACCTTTTTGTCCCTGAGTGGAATCTATGGCAACAGCACCACCAGAAGGCAGTTTTTTGTGTATCTTTCATTTTGAAATATCTATGTTTTGCAAAGCAGGACAGGATATAATGATGTTAGATAGTGAATTTAGGTATTAAAGTAATATTTTATATAAAAAACACATTTTTAGTGAGTTTATTTTTTCTCAGTTGCCATTATTAGTCTGATTTCCAGATTCATTGAAAATTCTCATGTTACTGACGCTAATGAAACTCAAACCCTTCTGAATGTAAAGGCACACAGATCAATCATATTGCTAAGCTGCAGTTAGAACAGATGTCCTTAAACAACTATAGAACAGATATACTAAAACTGTATTTTATAACCTATGATAGTTTACCAAGAACTGCATGTGTGCTGTCAGGAGGAATCATTGAAATGTAAGTTGTTTAGCAGCTGCTGTAAACTATGACAGCCAAAAAGGAATAAAATAGCTTTGAATGTTATACATTACCCAGCATAGCTATCAGTTATAAACATGAAAAACTTCTATTTTAAAATTAATTTACTTTGAAGGATAGTTGTAAACCCTTGTAAAATGTGTGTGGGGCACAGCTGCAAATCAATAGTATGTGTATGTGGAACTAAGTATTCTGAAAGACTTAGTTTGACTCTGCCTCCTGGATTGCTCACTGATATATCCTAGAAGCTTGTAGTTGTATAATGCTCCACTAGCAGACTCCAACATATGCTCACCACTAAAAACTGTCTTTCAAGTAAGGAGTACTTACAGAGAAGAAAGATTTACTTGTTCCCCAAGCAACTTCCTAAATATACATTCAGTCACTTGGGCCTTGATCTGCAAAAAATCTGAAAGGGTACTTCCAGGTTTATACCTAATTTGTAGAAGGTCTTCTGGCCTCCTTTGTAATGATTCAGAAAAGAGATCCACTTAACACAAAAATGGTCTGGTGGAACTGAAGTCTGACAGACAAGAGTGATATTTAAACCCAGAATTATTCCAACAGAGAGCTCAGTTTGACAACCCCTGGAGGGATCTGTTCACATCAAGTCAAATTGCAAAACTGAGTCAGACTATTCTTTACTATGAAACGAGACTAAAAATTATTTAGACAGATATTCTGGTTCATAGACTGACTAATCCACTTTCTGTCTCGTCCTCTGTCTTCCACTAGCCATCATTTCAGAGTTGCACTATCCACCACCAGGCAGTGACTCATATTTGACAGTAATTAGGATGCCATTCATCCTGCACATGTATTTCACAACATCCCTTCCTACTTCCTGAAACCATCAGAACATACTCATTTTTATATTGATTTCTGTAAAAAACCAATTGTTTCCATAATGCTGAGTATTTCTTTTTAGCATTTTATGTAATAAATTGTACGGGTATTGTTAATGCATGCTTGTATTTTCACTTCTTTTGCATTTGCTTCAGTGATTTATTTTTTTTTAGAACTGCTTTTGAGGTATGTGAGAATGGCAAAGGGCGTCTTTTCTGGAAGCACTACATATTTACTGAGAGAAAAAGTATTTCTGAATTTTAAAATTCTCAAATTTTTTTACCAGTTTATGAATCTTGAGCTTTCTTGCAAATAACTGGTTTTAGTGCTATAAACCAAACGTAGTTTAAAATCTTCGGGCCACATTCATACAATGGGTAGGTAGCATTTGAAGACTGTGGAAAATTATCATATTTTGTATGAATATTTATATAGTCCACCATTAGCTATTCATGAACAGCTTAATCCAGGTTTCAAATTGGCAATGCCACAGAAGAGCATGTGTGCTTCAGCAGACTTCGTTTGGGACAGCGAAGTTTGCTGCTAATGGTGCTTCTGAGGAGAGAGGAACCATGTCTGCCAGCCCTGTTGGCTCTGGCTCGGTGTTGTCTAGTCTTAAGAGTGGTTGGATCTGCACAGACCCAACTAAGAATCCCTGCACCGTGCTTCTATACATGCACAGACCAGTCTTTTCTCTGAGACAAGATTTGCCACACTTCCCTCTCTGCTTCCTGACTCTGTCCCCACACAGGTGGCAGAGAAGTGTCCAGGTGGTTGACTCCTTAATTCATATGTGTTCCCACCCAGACAAGAATTGCCTGTTGAGTTGTACTTTTGCACAGTTAGGATCTGAATATCCCTTTTAAATTTCACAGGTAAGAAAAAAGACTGTAAAATTCCAGTATCAGAAGCTGTAAATGTGTATGTTCATAAAAGATCTCTTACGTACTTCTAAACATTCTGAAAGAGTATTTGCAAATTATTTTCTCACTATTATTTTTTGTTTTCCATAGCCCATCAGTCAGGAGCATCACTATCAGAAAGAAATGAGCCCACTTTCTCCTTCCAACCCACGGTAAGATTCCATTTATAGCCCAGGCAGTAAGGATTCGGTTAGAGTGTTCTGAATATTAAATGTGACATTCTTTGATTTAATCTTAAATCTCTTTTCAGTTGCAGCCTCCTCTCAGAGGGCTTAACTATTGCTCCTTGTAGTCATTGTCCGCAATATGTCTGTGTTGTCCTGGAATCCAGAACTGAATTCTGCATGGTTTGGATGTGCCACTGTGTATTTAAAGTTCCTGACATAGACCTTGCTCCTACACCTGCTTTGATGCATGATCCAGCAAATCTTCCTCATCTGACATACATACACTCTCACTTATTTCTGTCTCCCTCTCTGCTTTGAAGACGCAGAACTAGAATTCTGTACATGACGGTAGGTGTCAGGGAATCTATTTGTTACAAAAGATTTTAATATTATTTATTTAGGCAGGTTTTTTCAATAGATAACCCAGTCAGGAGAAGGTATTACAGTGCTGTGGGCTAGTTCAGAGGGGTCCTGTCCACAACGTATTTTGGCTGTCAAGTCTTTAGCTTGATGTGTTTTGTTTGGAATCAACAACAAAATCCCTCTGACTTTAATATAAGGTGAGATTATTGAGATTTGAAGACAAGTGGAGAGCATAGCTAGGGATAAATGATTAAACTGAGGCAATCAAAATTAATTGTCCAGTTTCAGAACTTCCTTGTACCTGTGAAACCCCAGCATGAGTTTGGCAATTTTTTAACAGCCTGAACAAGAGATGTAATTATTTTTAAAAGTAGTTCTGTTTCACTTTGACTTGATATGATTAATGTGGATTTTGCTTGTCCAAGTTTTAACTGGACAATATGTGTGTTTTGGGACAAAGAGGAAAAGAGGACATTTCATATACAACTTCTTTATCTTTTAACAGCCTGAAATGTTTTATGATAGCACCCTGCACAGCTGACTGGCAGTGTAATATGCATTTCTCCACACACAGATGTTTTCAATCACTTGTCTCACCCATCCACATTTTTATTATCTTCTTGTTAGATTTTATGAAGTGAACACTATGAAACTTGCTGTGCGAGTTCACCCAGATTCATCAGTTATTGCAACATGCAGCCATATGTTTCCTAATGCCCACAATATATTGCTGGAGTTAAAGTATAATGCTGGATTCCTGTTCCCTTTCACGTGTAAATCAAAGTGCTCATGTTGGTCTAGAAAACCTCTCTGCCTTGGGTGCTTTGTTATCAAAGGAACTGTCTCTGTCCTTATGAATTGTTGCAATGGATGAAGTGGATGGAGACTCTTGACTATAGTCCACAGAGGAAGATATCAGATACCTTGTGACTGACACTTTGTCGAGGATTCTTCATTCCAGAATCGATTTCATAATTCTGATGGCATTAGAATTGCCTATATTTTAGTGCAATCTTTGTCTTCTTTTTGCCCATACATCAGTTGAGTCAGGTTTCATTAAGTAATTTTTATGCATGTGCTAAGGCAATTTGATCCTAGGTACATTTTATATACTGAAAAACAGAATAAACACCATTATCTGTAAAAATAAAGCGTTTCATCATTTCAAGTTAATATGATCAACAATGAAAACTTGTACTTCCATATAATAAAATTCTAAACAAATAGTGTAAATTATGATAGTTCTTATTTTAATCTGGTACATACAATAGATGTAAATTTCTCTAGAAATAATTTTCAAGAATTGCAGGCAAAGTATTTGTAAAATACCTGACTTACAAGTGCCTCATAAATTCAGTAACTGCCAGAAAAGCATTACTGGGCTGTAAATACAGATGACAAAATTATGAGGTCAGTTTGCATCATGATATAAAAACTGGAGATGATGTGACTTGAATACCATTATTCACATCATTACCTTTCATTTATAATGGAAAACTCTGCAATGTTTTTCACGGAGGGTGTGTACCTAAAAGAGAGGGAGATAAAATTAATGGTAATTCTATAACTTAGTTCCCAAACTGTTTTTAAAGCCAATTTTAACAAGTAATGTATGAGCAACTGGCAAATGTCTAAATCTTTGTAAGCTTACTGTAGCTATCTAAGGGAACACACAGAATATTTGAAAAAATGATACATTTTATGTAGATGAGTTTATATAAATGCCATGGCAAGAAGACAGTTATGTGATGCACTTACTGAAAAAACAAATAGTTTGTTATAAAGAGCAATAAAGAATTTGACAGGTCTCAAATAACTTTAGAAAGAGTAGTAGTGATATTTTCTGGGAAATGAAAAGAAAGCAATGTGGAAGCTATTGTCCAGTAAATGTAGCTTCTGTCCATAATAAGATAAAAGAACAAGCCAGAAAAGAAAGCACCTGTGAAGATAATGGAATGCAGTCAATAAAAAGACCCAGCTAGACTCATTTTCCATTGGTTCCACTGGGTAAAGGTCATAAGTCTGCCAAGAATATTGCTACTGCAATACAAATCACCTCCGCGTCATGCTGCTTTGCAAGGCGTAGAACCAGTTAATGAAAGGAGACAGGCTGACTGCAGAGGCTGCAGGGCCAGATGAGCACGATGATGTGCAGTGTTTCAAGCTGTAGCTATGCAGTTCCCACCAACTGATGTGCTGTATGGTCCTAGCTGAACGTTAGAATTGCTCTCTTCTCTCCAAATAGGATGCTGTAGCTATCTATGTGACTTATTTCTCCAGTGCAGGGACTGGAAATTGCTATGTACTCTGCATCTACTTAGTAAGCATTTGTCCTCTGAAATATTTGTGTGTCATAGAAGGTTTGGGAGTTTCATTACAGGAAATGTTGAAGGAAAGTAAATATTCTAGAGGAATTTCAGCCATACTGAACAGCTACTCTCTGAGAAAGATCACTTGAGCCTAATTTTATGAATAGATTTTTTTCAGAACTTCTACAGATGCTCTCTAGAAAATTTATTTCTGATAAAAGCTGATTTTTCTCTCTTTGAGAGAGGGGTTTTTTATAAGTTGAAACCTATCTTTACAAGCATTGCCTCTCCACATTCTCTGTTGGCATCCTACTCAGCTCTTCCCAAGCTACCAAATAAAATTTGTTCCTCTGAAGTTCAAACAGCAGTTCCCCAGAAACCACACTAAAGTAGGACACAAATATTTCAACGTTTCATTGGGTATCCTTTCACAAGAAGTATATTTTACTTAAGTAATTTCATATGAAGTGTATTTTCAGTTAGGTTTTACCAAGGCATTTAGCTCTACATGTGTAAAAAAATGTATTCCCATAGTGAATTGTGGGCCCAGAGGTTTGATGATAGTAAATGTCTGCCTGGTTTAGGCTATAGCCAAGAATAGAAGATTAGCACATAAAACAGAGGCATCATTTTATGAGAAAGTCATTGATCAATGGTCTCAAACCAAAGAATGAGTGAGATCAAGCTGTGTTTCATTCACAAATGAAAATAATTGTTGAACAGAAGTTTAATTTGTTGTCCCTATTAGTGGCTGGTGGGTTTCGTATGTTAACAGCTCTAAAATCAGCAGCCTCCCTGTGCTACTCTATATATGTGGGGCTGACAGCTTTTCCAAGGGTAGCTGGAACCTGCAGGAGTTAATTAGTATATCAATCAATGAAAATGATCTTTCGAAGTATTGTCTGTGCCTCTGCTGTGAGCTTACTAAGGGTGACCTGCACAGAGTTACCAGGAGTAAATAGAACTGTACTCCCCTGTTAGCTGCGCCTCTGCCTCCTCTGCGCTGCTGGAGGCTCACGCTTGCCAGGCTGGTATGTGAAATTGTGTGCGGGCATCAGTATAGAGTGTACCCTACCCATTCCCTGCTGTGTGTTGGAGTTCACCCCACCTGATGGATGAGCGTGACCCGATGTAGAAGGAGTATTAAGCCTCCTTGCTGATCCTGAGAGTCCATCGTTAATGGTGTGGATTGTCAGCCTCGAAATTCCGGCAAGAATCTGAAAAGCGATGAGATCTCCTTTTATCAGGTTCCTATCTACACTTTCATGTGTCTTGTTCTTCTCCATGACCCTCTGATCTGCATCCATTAAGATTATTATCTCCATAGGTTTAGCTGTGAAAAGTGAGTGTGACCATCCTCAAGCCAGTCCAGTAGCTAACTTGTAAAATAAGCGGCATTTAGGGGCTCTGTACATCCCAGTCAGTTGCTTCTTCAGTGGGATTTTTTGTGTTTAAATTAGATTCTGTCAGCGACTTCATTGTGAATAAAAAAATAAACCTCTTAAAACTAAGGAGTATCCGAAGTCCTTCAAATTTTCAGGAAAGCCAATGATATTATGAAGCATTTACTAAAATGGCTAAGTAGAGATCTGATGCAATTCAGGCCAGTGTTTTGTCTAGATTTATGTTTTATCTATAAAAAGTGTAGCCACTGTACTGTGGTTTAAGTCCTTTGTAGCTTTGCCACTTGTGGATGTGATATAAAGGTCTTTGTGTCTATAATTGGCTGATAAGGGCCCGCAGTCTTTGACAAATGATTAATAGTAACTGACCTCACATCACATGGGATTGGTAGGGCTGACGACAGCAAGCTGTCTTGTCATTGTCACCTACATGGGTTACATTAGACTGATCAGGATGTCATCATTCTTCTTTCCTCTACAATCAAAAAAAAAAAAAGTCAACCTAAAAAAAGCTAATAATATTTTTCTTCCCTTTTTTTGGTAAAGGTATCTCTGCAATTATGATAAATGTTATAGATTTGAGATTTATAAAAACTTCTCAGAAGAAGTTGTAAGTTAATCCTTAAGAAGGAAAAAGCAGAACCCATGTCCTTAATTACTACTTTTATCAAACAATGTGATTTTCTTATTTTTGTAATGATAGACATACACAGTAGTACAGATAACAAATCATGAAATGGATAAACATGTTCCTTTAACTAAACACATTTTAAACTTATTTCCAAACTTGATTATTGATAAAATTCAAGTATATTAGTTAGATATAATGAATACCTCTTTCTATGTGTAACTCTGACCACTATTGATTTTAGGAAGTAAATTATTTCTTTCAATTTCTTTAAAAGTTTCTGCTAGATAAGTCTTCTTTTAGAACTTATTGTTGCTGTAAATATTGCCATTATCATGGCACCTAAAATTTGCATAATATATCGATTCCAGCACAAAAACACAGCCACTGCAAGCTCTCAAGTGTTCAGCTTTAAGACTACTGCACTCGTCCATCCCAGATGAAAACTAAACATTCCAATAGCTCATGCATGTGTTGTTATACCATTGAGAGATTCAGTAAGATTAAACTCATCTAAAAAATGGTGCAGTAAGAGAAGGATTGTAGCTATAGCATTTATTTGCACTACACCAGAACTTCTCCAGCATGCATGCTGTGAAATTCAGACAGAAAAGGTCTTTGTCTCCCATATTTCCAAGCAAAGGCTTAAATAGCAAAATAACTTCAGAAGCAAATTTAAAGATTGAGTTTTGCAAACAAAGAAGCATATTTATTTTCATGATTCTTTACAAGATCAAAGGCGTACAACTCCATTACCTCTGCAAAACAGACAATATTACATTATGAAGTATTATAAAATTACACAAGTTGTCAAAATAAGTGAACAAGAACAATGTATCACAAAGCATACTTTAGTTTTACGTTGTACTTGTTCAGTTACTTTACTCATTCACAAAACAGAGTAATTCGCAATAGGTCTCCCAGTCGTTAATCTGAATTAGCAAAGTTCTGCTGCATTTGTCAGGCTATAATATGCATGAAAAAGTACATGACAAACGAAGCAAGTGGCACAGGAAACATCTAATTGAAGAGGTTAAATTTTTTAATCATGGTGGTAAAAAGCTTAGCTGCAGAAAGGTTGTTGAAAACCAAGTAGCTAACACGTAAAAACTTGTTAAAGTAATCCAAAAATGGTTTTCCTTTGTATGGGAATCTGAGAACATGAACAAGTGGCAGCATATGCACTAAGGGTTTGAATACGAAACATGGCAAATGCTTTCAAACGTGCTGTTGCATCTGTGTTGATACGAGACAGTTTCTTTTTTTTTTTTTTTTTGGTAGCTTCAGGACTTATGGAGAATCTTTTATTGGTTCCGCCCTTTCGCCCTTTTTCTAAATATTCCTGGACGATTCAGAGTTGTCTGACCACGCTTATATGTTGTAGAGATGGAGAATAGGCAGTAAAAGATCTTATGTGCCTCTGAGATCTCTTAGATTGAAAAGGAGAGAGAGGCGTTATCTTGTTCCAAGTCCAGGGTTCCTTGTTCACAGTCTTACAATCTCTCCTTCAGTGCTCAGTTGAAGGGTTGCTATGGCCCTTTGCCAGTGTGTCTCCTTCCAGGGGATCTCCAGTGTTTGCAGACGACAAGGCGCTCCAGTCCAGCCACAAGCCAGCATCTAAGGTCTGAGTCCAACTTAGAGCCTTGGGATTTTAGGGTAGTTCCCAGGGCAGGCAAGTTTCCAAATAGGTTTGTACCAGTTGTATTGTTCCCCTTTCCGGAGAGAAAAAACTTATAACCACTAACCAGCAGCCCATATATGGAAATATATATGTATTCCTCTATTCTCCCTCTGAACTGGAAGCTTATTCAAATACAGACAAATCAGGCTCTTTGACATCCCATATACATACAAAATTTTCTTACAGAGTGAAACTGTCAGCGTTTTCCAGGGGTACAAATGCCCACACCTCCCTTCACCACTATTCCATTATCATTTGTGCAAGAGTGTTGTTTCCAGTTTCTTTATTTTACATTTGTTGTTGACAGAACGTGATTTTTTTTTTTAAGAATTAAACTGCAGTAGCATGCTTCTCACTTTGTTCTGATTTTCCAACTTCATGCTGTACCATTCATGGCATTAATATACTAAAAGATCAGCATTTTCTTGCATACTTTTTTTTTTACTTTTTGAAAAATAAAAGTATTTTTTACAGACTAGGAGCAATCAACAGCATCACCTTTAACAAGTTTGATAATATTAAAGTTAGTGCTCTGTTGGGTCATGTCTCTCCCTTGATTTTTAAAAGCCCTCTGGCTCCATGTCACCCATTAAAAATTAAATGGGATGCAGTCTGCATCCAGGGTGCACAGAGTGGTGAGATGCTGTTGGTGGCTGGCTGTGGAGAAAAAGGATTCCTTTAATTGCAACAAGACTCGTTAGGTACTAGATTCAGGTGTTTCCTGAACTGGTGGAAAATTAAAATATACTTTTTAAAATGAATGATTTATTTAATCATTAAAAATATGTAAAAAATGAAGTACTCCCTACCTAGTGGACACTTCATTAAATGTGGAAATCCATTTGATTCACTGATCAATTCCTGTCTGATGTACTTATTAGAATTTACTTGCTTAAGATTAGATATGAAGGAATTCTAGCACACCTCTGCAAATTCATCACTTCTAATGTATCCAGCTGGTCTTCTGATAAACAAATCAAAACTAGCAAAGAAGAAGGGGTTAGTATTTTACTTAAATTAGGTGATAAAACACTGGTTTTCTCTATTAGTGTAATTTATATTGCCAGTGACTATCGAGACTATAATCCAGCCAGCGAGCTAACGTGGTCATGAACTAGAGGTTTAGTCTTTCAGTAAATTCAAATGTTACTGTCATTTAACAGAAGCTATGATAGAATTTTCATGTATTTAACTGCAAAACATTGACCAAATAGCACAATATGTTAATTGCTAAGCTGTTAAACCTCCCAGTTCAGGTCATTCATATTTTTAACTGAGGTAGATGACTGTGTATGTTTTTAATAACCTGCACAAATTTATCATTTGAACTGTGACAGTGAAAGCAAAATAGGATAGCATTGACAGGTCAAACTTTCAGCTGATACCAGTCAGCGTGATTATACTGTACACACTCGTAATAGCACCTTTTGCTGTCTAAGTCTCTTGTTTAATAAGAAGAATTCACATCTCCTTTGTTATCCTTGAATCTAATCTAGCACACATAAGCCAGTTCATTTACAGATTTAAGACTTTAAGATCAGATTCAAGTCTTCCATGCACAGTTGCACTTGTACTTTTTATGATCTCTTTCTTAGTCACTAATTCATTGAAAATTAAATAATTTAGTTTTTAAGGAGGTCTCTGTGCCTCCATTAGAACAACGTTATTTGGCAGGGTGGACTTGCTGAAGTGGTTTGGAGGAAGGAAAAAGACATTCTGTAAATATGCTTGTGATTTTCTAAATCTTAGTGCTAGCAAAAAAAGAAAGTTCCAGTAAGGGATACAGTAAATGAAGATATTATGTGTTAGGGATGGAATGAATCTGTCACTTTGACGTATTGTGAGGCAAAGAACAGATTAACAGATTACTCATAGTCAGAATGCAGCTCACTGTGAAAAATGTGCAGGAAATGATACATGCTGGTTTGTGCTGATTTAATGATATTTTGAAACTGCAATAACACTCCAGGAGGATAATACAATGTAGCTCGTGGCTTGCATTTTTTTTTTAATGATCAATGTATTGACAGATTGCCCTTAAATACTTAGGATATTTATTTTTAAAATCGAGCTTTCAGTTCATGCAAAGTCACATGAACATGTATATTTATGTTATTTTTCAATATTTTTATTAAAATGTGCATTCAAAAATCCTTGATTTGTATGTATACGTATACTCCATATTCTTTTGATAGTATATCTTCTTCTTTTTTGTATACTCACTCAGTTTTCCATTTTAAAGATACTGGTTTTCCCGCCTGAAGCCAAGTAGCACTGAACAGTTATTGATGTATAAATTAACACTGAATATTTCTTGGGTTACAGTATATTTCTGTGAAAACTTTTCAATGGTGTTCAAACATTGAAATTGTTTAAAGCATTTTAGATGCAATAGTGGACAATTTAAGGCTCAGATGATTTCGCAATTATTACAGACATACTTAGTAGCAGGACCTGAGATTTTATTTCAACCTTTTCTCAAATAATATGATTGCATTTTGTACACAACACAAACACTTCTTATTAATAATAGCCTACGAAAGTCCTTGCTTCGCTACTGAAATGATTATTGAAGGGTTTACTTCTGTAGAAATGCTTACATTAAGAACCCCTCCCATTACACAAACAGCATTAAGATATTACAAAGCAGAAACCTGGTGTCTGTAGGTAATCTGATTTAAGTTAATGAATTTATATGTATGCGTGAAGTTCAGCTGATACATAAGAATTGAAAATTTAGATCTGTTCATGTAGAGGAGCCTAAGAAGTAGTACATGCTGCAAAAAGATGCAGCAGGGTGCCACACGTGCAAGTGGCACAAATGGAGAATATATTCTGCCATGGCACTGGATATCATAGCACACATTTAACGGTTATTCCTAAAAGCTTTTGAAGCTTTGGTGTAAACTCAGAGTCTTTGGCTGTACCAGGGAAGGCAAATACAGCGAGCGACGACAGAGCTAATAATGGGATGTCTAGGCAAGCATATTGCTGTGTGGATTAGTCGTACCAGTTCTCACTGGCATTAGCTGAACAGCAGAAGGGGAGAAGGATTGGTTGTGAAGTTGGCCATATATGTGAAAATAATGTGGTGGTGTTAAAAATTTTTGAAGTATGTTTTTTACATATTGAAATGATGGAAAATTCAATATCTCTTCCTTTAAATCTGCTTTGCTACTTGCTGGATTTCTACACCAGCAGTTCTGTTTCCTGAGGCAGAAAATTAGTTTTTTCCATTTTGACTCTGAACACATAGGTGGTTGTCCCCTGATTCACCCCAGATAATGCATCTGTGCCAACAGGAGATGATGTGGAATCAATAACAAGTCCAGAAGTAGCAGAAAAACTAACAAATAAAAAAGCAATTGGCATATTTTAGCAATTATAACACATGACTGCGCTTTGCCAGATTTCTCTGTCAGAAGCAAATCTTACACGAGATCAAGGCTTTTTGGAAAGTGGAAGTACATTACCTGTTTGCTTGGTGTTGGACAATTTGAGTGGAGACAATTACAGTCTGTCAATATAAAGAAATCTGTCAAACTTTGGAAAATTTCATCCCTTCTCGAGGAAGCCATGGATGCTGAAGTTATCTCTATACCTCTGGCTCATCTCCCTGGCCCCTAGCACAAGCTCGCATGCAGAATCCTTTTGCGCCAGCTGTTGGAACAGCCATGGCCAGACACAAGTTGAATCAACCCCAAACCAAGTGTAATTTACCCTGTAGAGCTGTGCTGTTCCCTTGGTAGTGTGAGTGACCTCTCATTCTTGTGTTTCCTAGCCACTTTTCCCGTGAACAAGTCTGCAGTTCAGTTTGCAATGAAAAGCAATAACAGTAACAATAAAAACAACTGTTTTCCTTTCTTTGAGCTGTAATGACCAAAGACAGTGTATCATAAAGTGGCGCATGTGAAATGCGTATGGAACTTTGCATGAGTGTATGATAATGTGAGAATAATTTTTTTAAGCTATCACAAAGTAGTGTTCAGGAGAGGCACAAATAGCTGGTCAAAGTGGATAGGTGAAGAAGGTCTGTACTCCCTCCTCTGTGATAAAGATCCCCTTGAAACTTTTTTGTAGATGCAAAATAGATATGCGACAGCTGTGATGAGTCTTCTGTATAACCTTGCCAGATCACAAAGTAGTGTTCAGGAGAGGCACAAATAGCTGGTCAAAGTGGATAGGTGAAGAAGGTCTGTACTCCCTCTATGATAAAGATCCCATTGAAACTTTTTTATAGATGCAAAATAGATATGTGAGTGCTGTGATGAGAAGTCTTCTGTATAGCCTTGCCAGTAGCTAAAATCATGTTATGCTCAATAGCAAATTTTTATAACATTTTATAGCAATAAAAAATTGTTACAAACAATTCTTTATAACATATTTACTTGACAAACGTTTTTTTCACTATCAACAGTAAGATCCTGACTCAATCCAATATTTCCTTCTTAAAAACACTAGAAAACTTTTACCATGTTATTCTTAGCTCCGATCATTAATTCCACCCCTTTACTGAAAAATTTTAAAGGTAAATTAAACTAGAAATGTTAAATTATTTAATACAAATCAGCTGTCCCACAGTTAAAGAGCACTGAGGTGGTGTCACACTGTTGGTGGCATCCATCTCATGTCTAAGCTCAGCTCTAACTCACCAGCCATCCAGGCTGTGAACAATCCACCACTCACTGTGTCACCCTGGTACAGCTCCAAGCGGTGCCAAGTCAGTGGTAAGCAAACACATCTCTTGTGATTGTCTCTAAGCCTTCTTCCTTAGAGAGGGTGAAGACTTTTAATCAAACTGGCCCCCACAGTCTCTCATCAAACACAACTTGTTCATCCCAAGTCTTTATTCCTCAGAAAAGGACTCTCATGAGTCCTACAGGCTTTCAAAGTATAGCTCTGTGGATGATGGATCACACCTCGTGTACACCTTTTGCTGAGAGAGCAAAGCCAGCTGAAATCTGTAAAGCACACCTGACTTAAAACACAGACTTTTAGTGTGAACAGAACAGGTGAAAAGGCTAAGGAAGGAAGCCTTAACATTTAAAAATTGTATTAACTGTAAAGTTTGTTTTTATAATGATAAAATCCAGCTTGATTTTGTTTCATCAGACTCGACAACCTACAATTTCCTTTGAATTTTTTTTTAATAATCAAAATAATTAGAACAAATAGGAATGCAAACTGTGCTTTTGTGAGTGATATTTTGATTTGTATTTTGCAGGGACTGGTTGGACATGTTCAGTCCCCCCATCATTCCTGGAAGCCAACACCTGGAAGAGCACACTAGATCTTCAGCAAATCAGAGTATTCCAGGTAGGAATTTATGAAGACAATGAAAAGGGCTTGGGTAGAAAGACATTTCTAAATGCTGTTTCTGTAGTGCTGTTGCTCTTTTCATCGTTCTCTGTACTGCTACATTTTGCTTCCAAATTCTCTTATTTATTATTCTCAGTTCAAGCTAGCAGAGTTTTCCATGCAGTATTATTTGCCTCTCATAGAAGAATTAACTTAGACAGTTGCAAATTACTAGTGTTCTGGGTCAGTATGGATTAACTCATAAAAAATGTATCTTATTTGTTTAAAATAAGGAATTTGTGCTAGTGGGGTTGTCAAACCTATGAAATAAAGAATGCAAAGACTAAACATTCTTATTCAGAAGCACAATTACACTTACGTAAGTGATACTTCTCTTATGAAGAAAAATTTCAGATTTAGCCATAAGTGAAATTTCAGCACGATTTCCTGAGTAAAGACTGTTGTCACCACCTAAAATTTTACAGGTTTTTGTTTATTAATGGTCTTTGCTTAGAGAATGGCAAAGAACTTAACAGAAACAGGAAAGTCAAGAAAAATAGAATAAAACAAATACCTTGTTTTCTTTAGATGCCTTTTATTCTTATTTGTTGTCTTAGAAAACAGGGTAGATATCTACCTTTTTCTTCAAGTCTGGGGAATTCAATGTGAAATCTCATAAATCTGATGTGTATTTTAGCTGCCTGAGGGATGAAGACGTCTCAGTGATTTACTGTCTAAAATAGATTATGCCCTGCAAATTGGGAATGTTTTCATAGATGTATATTTGTAATTATTTATGACAGAAAAATAGAATTTTGCTGTCAGGAAGGGGCCTTTCTTTGAAGAATCAAATAATATGTTTTGTTAAGGGTCCTAAGTAAGTCAAAGAGAATTGGACAGAAATCCTTGAGTTGAAGGCATGTTGGATATAAATTTGTGTTAAGTCTCTGAGAATATTTTTGCACTAGTATTACGAAATCCAAGGCATGCTGCAGTAAAGCTAGAATTCCTGTGACTCTTAAAACTTGTGTTATTATCTTTAAAAAGCTTTAAAAAATAAGTATACTTGGGAATTTGTTGGATTTCTTCTGTTACTCACACTAGAATTTCCAAACCATTTTGTGAATTGTTTCTAAAATAATTTTCCTTTATGCTGAAATATTTTCCATCATGTGTCTGTGACTGCACATCTGGAGAACAGAAAATCTCTATATACCATAGCTTTTTATTTTGGCTTTTTTTTTTTTTTGTGCCTTTATTCAATCAAATTACATTCTGACTCGTTATGTGTGATATTTGTAATTTTGATAACATCACACAGAAACTTTTATCTTCAAATACCCCAAAAATCCCTGCCATAGCATTGAAGGGATGCAGCTTCATTTCCCCAAGGAGTTGGAGGAAATAAGAGAGAACAACAAAACAGTTCCATGACCTTCCCTCCCCAAACAAGACAGTTTAGATTTTTTCTGAACTAATAGACACCTTTCCCTATTAAAGTAGCAGAGAAGGTTCATTTCTTAACGTTTGGATCATCCATAGCACATAGATAGGGAGATGTAATGAGAAGTAGTCTGCTATTCAACAGGTTTCACAAGACAATCAGGAGGAAAATTGGACTCATAAATATGACAAATTTCCATAGATTTTTCCCTTACTGGGCATTGATATTTCTAATTTAAAGGCAGTTTCATTCATCTTGACGTTAGAAGTCATACAAGAAAGTTTCCACAGTGAGTGACAAAGGCAGAGTCAAATTCTCCGGAACTTACTTTATTGTGTCTTGTTACTTGGGAAGACAAATGCCATCACTCTGAATGTCCCCCCCCTTCTTTCTCCTCTCACAGCTTTATATGCTGGGCCTGGTGCCATACGGTGTGGAACATCCCTTTGGTCAGTGGGGGTCAGCTGTCCCAGCTGTGTCCCCTCCCAGCTTCTTGTGCACCCCCAGCTACTCGCTGGTGGGGTGGGGTGAGGAGCAGAAAAGTCCTTGACTCTGTGTAAGCCCTGCTCAGTGATAACTAAAACATCCCTGTGTTACCAACACTGTTTCCAGCACAAATCCAAAACACAGCCCCATACTAGCTACTGTGAAGAAAATTAACTCTATCCCAGCCAAAACCAGCGCAGCTACAAAGGTATAAATCCAGCTAGTCCTGGATGCAATCTAGTTCTGATTTGGGGTGAATTCA
>NW_010110212.1:28570-45126 GCF_000699245.1 Pterocles gutturalis | reverse complement strand
GTACCCCCCTGATGAGTCTGAAGAATTTCTTATTCCTAAATCAAACCGGGGAGTGTACTGAGAGGCCAGTTCTGAGGCAGAGAGGGAAGGAGATTTAAGCTTAGAGAAGAAAGGCGATCATTTTGAAGAGAAGCATTGGCAGGGACCCACAAAATAATAAAAGGAAGAATTCAGTGGAAATAACAACATGGTTTCAGGTGAAAATGTAAGGCTGTGTCAGGGAACAAGGCATGAATACCATTTGCTTGTTTACTATCATCTGAAGTGTAGAAAAAGTTCTTACCCCTTCTTTCTGCACTGCATAATTTTTCCCAAGAGCAATCCAAACAAAACACCTCATTTAGCTGACGAGGCCTGATGAAGTACCCACAGCAGCAAGGGCAGCGATTCAGCTTTACCTTTTTACCTTTGGTTACACTAAGAGTTTTTTTCTGATGGCATTTCTTAATGCTACTGAGGAAACAAAAATGAAATCTCTTCCCAAGCAATAAAGTGCGCACTTCTGCTGTATGCATTAAATGCACCAGCCTGCTTTCTGCTCTCTCGGTAATGTAACCTATATATCCTTGTGTGATCCCGGCTGTAAATAGATCCTGAGTGTTGTGAAACTGCTGCTGTTAGCATAACAGGCCATTACTCCTTATGAGTGTGAGGGCATACAAAGCATTCCGTTTGTATTAGAGTCTGAGAATGAGAGGAACGTTTACAGTGAAATTTGAGATATAGATTGCGTTCAACTGTGAATTATTTCCTATCAAAAAGCTATAGATAATAAACTTAGATTTAGCTTATATGAAAGACAGACAGGTTTAGAATCGTAGAATCATAGAAAAGGAGCTACAATATATAAAGCATCTGCACTAAAAATCTGTATGGTCTTATCAGTGTATTTTAGGCTAAGGATTCATTTCTGTTTCCCGAAAACATTCCTGCATTTTATGTAATTTAGAAAACCTAGATTTAAGATTTTTATTGAAAGAATCTTATTTCCTCTCTGGTATTGACAGCTCTTTTATACAGATACTGGACATTTAGGTGACATATTGGATACCAGACATTCAAATTCTTTCATTCCTACAGGCCTTAAGTACACACTGACTGGCTTTGTTCATACTAAAACTTTATTGTGTAAGAAAAATTATCCCTTAGGAATACTTTGATCCACAATCAGTGAAGGTACTTCTGGTGACCTGCTCCATTGGACTTTGTAAAGTCCAGTTGTTAAGCAAACTCTAACTGGCATCATTTCACCTCAGCTAAATACAAATCTTCAGAAATATAATAAAAAGGTGAATTGCTGTTATCTTGAAGGTAGCAATTCAGAAGCCAAATGATTATAGACTTTGAACAAAAATTCAGTCACATCTGACAGAAAAGTTTTCTATGTTATTGTCTAAGTGAATAAGAATTATTTATTCTTACTTTTCACAACACAGGTGAAGATGACCGTGATGCTGAAGAAGAGGACGAAGTTTTGACTCTTTTGTATGATCCATGTCTGAACTGTTACTTTGATCCAGATTCTGAGAAGTACTATGAACTGGCATAGTCAGATCGTGAGAGGATATTGGTTTGTATTCAGAGTAGGTTTATCTTTTAACTGTTTGTAAAGTGTGACTGAGCTGTACAATTTATCATGTAACTTAAAACTTGGATTAACCATTAGTTAATCAAATGATTATATTTTGTAAATAGTATCTTATTTTTATAGTTTTGTATTAAGTTGCAATGCAGTGGAAAATCACATAATATAAAAGTTCCTTGTGACCAAGACATTTATTTGTTAGTCTAATTTATTTCCAATATTCAAAGGTTCTATATGGAAACAAATGAAGTTGAGTCAAGAGGGTTTGTGGTGTTCATCTGTAAATTATGGTTTTACTCAAAATTAATTTTTTCATTACTTTATATTTTTAATTGTTTCTGAGCTATCTTTATTCTTTGTGCTCTAAGATACACAGTGTGTTGTTGAAAGGCTCCTATTTCATAAGCTCGCTCTCTCCCTTTAGTCATCAGAGAAAGCAGTATTTTCCTCATCTTCAAGAAATTCTCTGCTGTTGCATGTTACAGTGATGGGATAATGTCAAAGCTGTAGGGTGGTACAGTGTGGGGCACTTGAAGGTGTGTGCATGGGCAGTTTATAAATCTAGACCACAAAAGAATAAATACGGCAGGCTCTGAGAGTACCAGCTACTGTCTACTTTACTGATGCAATTTAACATAGGACTGAAGAGCAGTAAGAGAGATTGCTTCAACACTCAAATATTGGAGCCTTGTTTCACATAAGGTAAGAAGGTGTGTATATGATTCATATGGGAAGCTGTGCTCAGAGTCCAGGGCTTGCCTGTTTGTATTAGTTTTTCCATTACACCTTGCAATAGAAGAATGTCACTTATTTAACCCATGTGTGTTGGGTTTCAGTGCAGTTTTCAGTGAGGTCCTAACATTCCAACTTAGAGATTTAAATTCCCTGCATCACTGTGCAATTTTTTTTCTATGGTACGGAAAATATCGGTATTGACCATGGAGAGAGACTGTAGATATAAACCAGACTGTACATAGCCTTTGAAAATGAAATCATTGTATGATATGAATAAATATTGTGCACGGAGAGATGTCAGGCTTTGTCTGCTCTAAAAACCAGTTAAACCTGATCCTGATGTCTCTGCATTGCCGTGGCTGCTACTTGGCTTCAAGCCGTGCCCAGCGTTTCCAGCCCCAGAGAAGGGAGATCCTGCAACACTGTGCAGTGCTGCTCGCCACTAGTGTCCTCCCAGCCAACAGGACACTTGCTCAAAGGGTAAATAAATAATTTAAAAAATCAGCTGCCTGGTATTGAAGAAAAGGTGTGGGGCAGGGGTTGCCAATGGAGCAAGAAGTCCAAGAGTTGAGTTGTAAGGGAGCTGAGTTAGGGGAGCAGCTTTGGAGTCCACCAGTTCAGTACATAACGGATTTCTGGAGACGGTTGAAGGGAATGTCACAATCACATGGTGAAAGTGATCTATAGACATTTCTGGTGATTCTTGTTCAAAGTTTCTACTTGATTATATCCAGTGCTATTCCACTGTAATTATTTGCAGGCTGATTACGCAGTGAATTTTTACAAATAATGTATTTGAATGTCATAAAGTGAGCTTAGTAAGCTCACTGGCAAGTGATTTAAAATGATATGTCTGTAAATTATTTGTAATTATGGATCCCAGTTAATGAATATCCTCGAATCAATTGAAAATGTAGTTGTTAATAGTCTCTTGGCATAAGATCAGGTTGTGTATTTGGCTTCTGTGGCAGGCACAAACATATCATCGCAAATTGATTCAAGTAAGAGGAGCATTGAAATCCACAGGAAGACAGATACTGTGTTGAGATAATTTACTTACCCTGCCATAGCCTGGTTCTCCCAGAAAGATTTGTACCTGTTCTTGCTAAAGCCATAATCAGTTTAAAAGTTCAATGAAATCATAATTTTGACCTTCAAAAATCAGATGCTAGTTTGTACAGGTTGTGTGTATCTAACTTCTTTTTTTTTTTTTAGCATCATTTTGTGATCAGAATTGTGCTCCCTGAATCTGGCGAGGGCTATTTAAAATGTATTGTTAATTTTCCTTTCGTAGCCCCATGTCTCACAGGAGTGGCTGGATGTCTTAAGGCACACCACTGTGAATCCAGACTGGGTCACTGATGCTACTAAGATAACTGCTCTCTTTGGGAGGGGGGAGAAGGAGAAAAAAAGGAAAAAAAAAAAAAGAAAAAGAAAAAAAAAAAGCACTGGCTGCAAACTGGTGTGAGTTATTTATGAGTCAGAACTCTGCTAAGGTCCAGCGGCTTGTCTGCCAGTGCCTGTCTGGGTAGATATGCTTGTCCTGGCGTCACAGCAAGGAATCACTCGTGTCACATGTGACAATGTACCAGTGGACAGCCAAAGTTTGGACAAAAGGGAGACCTTGGAGACTCCACGCTCTTACCCCACCTTTAACAGGATAAGGAGGCAAGCAGGTAGGGACACTGGGTTCAGGGTGAGCGCTGTTCCGGACAGGTTCATAGGCAAGTCCAGATACACCCTGTTTTCTTGTCATCAGCACAGTAGTATTTTATAGGTAAGTCCTGCTTTTCAAAATCAGCAGTTTGGGATCCTTGCCCTTTGTGTTCGGGTTAGCAGCTTTATGTCTTCAGCATCCACGGGGATTGATTGCCGTAATGCTGTGAACAACACCTGTGAGTTGCGCAGCATGCAAGTCTTAGCTACAAGGACGGTAAGTTTTGCTCACAATGACTTCTTAATCATCATCCTGTGAACTTAGAACTGAAGCACTGCTGGCACGCAGCATGCCTTTTGTTTAGCCCATTTCTCAAAGCCAGCATTTGTGGCAGGTGATGAAGAACACAGAGATTTGCTCCTAGCAGTCCTGTGCAATGTTTTAGTCTCTGAGAATCACATAGTTCTCACTAGATCCTGCTTTCCAACAGGTAAAAAGACCTGTGTCTGGGCATAGAGTTTCAGGTTAATGAAACTGTCCGCAGGGATTTATTTCTACAGACCCAGCATCAGTTATGATTTTTGAGAAGAGAAATTTTGAAATGCAGTAAATTTTAGTAAGGCTTCATTAGTGTTTCCTAGATGTGCATTGAAAGTGGAGGAATGGAAGTTAGCTTGGTAGAGCTGCTGGAGTCAGCAGGTCACAAATCAATCAACTGGTCTCTCAGGCTTTTTTATGAGGTGTGACAATCTCTGCTTTGGTCCCAGTGCTAAAAACAAACCTCCTTTCAGTCAACCAGCTTTCAGATAGTTCAGGAGGAAGAAGAAATCTTTAAAACACCTTTTAGCCACAGCCAGAGCAGTGTGTTTCTATGTCGCTGGAATGATTCTCCCCATTTCTCTCTTCTTTTTTTTTTTTTTTTTTTTTGCCTTAGGTCCGTCTGCTAAGGGTTTCTCCAAAGCCCAACCAAATAACCAGGTTTCAGCCGTTAGATCTCTGTGGGCTGCAGCAGCGTGGAGCTGTAGGTCACAGACAACCTGGTGCATGTGAGCACCAGCATGGACTCCTCCAAGCAGCTGCGAGGACTTTGTAATCTTTGATCTTGCGGCACTGTCACTTGTACCCAGGTACAGGCTGTACGTGTGAGCTTTGTTATGCCAAACAGAACGCGTTTTGTGCTAAGGAGCTTACAGTAGGACATCAATATTGATTTTTCCCCTCTGCTGCTGTGGTTACTAAGGTGAGAAAACATGAGAAGTCATGCTTTATTATTCACCTATTCTTCAGCCATAAAGCATTCTGTTCAGGGCACATCCTCTAAACTTCGTGTCAAATGGCAAGGTTGCACAGGCTGAAAAATCCTTGAAAATAATTTTGCATAATGCATTTCTTATTCAAGTTATTTTTCCATGGTATTTTTTTATTTTAGAAAAGGGCGTATTTTTTTGAGCAATGGGCTTACATGTAAAATGAAAAGACAATCCGGTCTGCCTTTTCTATGTGGTATTGCTGATAATCACCACTTTTCTCATGGTTACTATAGTAACTTGGCATCCTTATCTGCCACCTTTTTTGGCACCTTGAAAAAAACTATTTAAATTCAGCTCCCTGATAAACTGAAAGCTTGGCTTCACGATACCCATGGGAGTACATAAGTGTAACAACAGTACTTGTCATTTTTTCCTATTCAGTGTTTAACTCGCTTGTTAGCAGCTGTACACAGTCCTAGCTGTGATGTTTTGGGATCCTGCTGCAGGTGTTATAACCAGCGCAAATGCGAATGCCCTGGATGAAACCCCAGAAACAGCCGTGAGCTCCCAAGGGGTCACATGCAGCAGCCCACCATGCAAAGACCTGAGCAGGATTTTCTTTTATCATGCCACTCGAAAAGCAGTTCTTCCAAGCTTGACAGTTTTCAAGAGGAAAAATAATCTGTGGACATTAAGCTACATGGTGCGAATTATTATGAAGGTTCCTGTGGTAAATCAGCGGTGAATCAACAACCTTGTGATGCTTTTGATCCCTTTCCAAGCGTTTGCCTTCCAGTCTGCATGGTGGATGAGTGGACCTGGGCTGAGGGACGCTTTTGGAGGCGAGTTGAAGGCCAATGCAAACACCAGGTGCCCCAGCTGAGCACAGCTACCCAGTTCACCTCTTTTTCACTCTAAGGGCACCAAAGTGGTGCTTGTGATAGAGGTTGTTTTTCTAGTTTTGTCAAAATGTGGTGCAGATAGGTCCCTCTGCTCATGCACCCCAGTGCCGGTGCCCTTAAACCTCTCTGCACAGAAGTACCCTCATGGCTGGAAGAGAAAAGGAGATGTCAACACCTGAACAGCTGCCGTGAGCTCGCAGCTCCAGGCACGACGGTCCAGCACGTCTGCAGAACATTTTGCTGAAGCCAAAGCGTTTGATGATCCACCCCTGTGAGCGTGGCCTCTTCATCAGATCTCTGGCTTTTTTCTTTGTTATCATCTTTCTTTTGCTAGGGGTTTTGAAGAACAGACAGGTTTGAAAGGTATGTGGTTGCAAAACAACAGAGGCAAAGTGCTATCAAGAGCCATTAAATAAAAAGCAATTTTGTTTTTGCAGCGTGGCTGGAGTGCTCCTGGGGACTGATGGTGTGTCCTCGTCTCGCTCCTCACAGATATCCTCCCCGGCCACCGCTGGAGAAGAGACACGGGCTATGCTGATAGAGGAGCCCCTGCGCTGACCCAGAACAGCCACAATAAAACATTTCTCATAAAGAAAACCAGCTGGGCTCCTAGCACAACTGTTACTACACCAGTAGTGCTAGTGTACTTCAAACAATGTTTACGTGACACTGCTTAGGGTTTTTATCTATTAAAAAGTTTATTATTGGATGATTGTGCATTTTATCTGCGTGGGAGGCCAAAAATCCTTAGGTCATGGAAATTACAAACGTCATTTCAGAGCACTGCATATTTATTCGGCCATCTGCTACTGCAGCTCTCAAGGCAAAAATCTTCATCCAGGCAATCTATTCACAGCTACTGTTTTACCACCTGATGTGCAAAATATCAAAGCTCTGGATGCATTTATTATTGTGGCGAGTAGTTTTCTAATTAATTCATAAAGCTCGGGAAATGTCCCGTGCAAGAGTTTCCTTTACCTGAAGCTGCTGTTTTCTCTCCGGGACTTGAGATGGGCCTCTGAGGCGGAGTCCCATCGTGTCAGGAGCTTTGCTGTGCTGCACACGCGGCTGGTGGCACTGCATTTTGTCTTTCCAGCCTCACTAAGACAGATTCTGGCTGGAGGACCTGGTGAATACCTGTATGGCATTTCCCATGAATCCAAGTGGAGCCCAAATTAAAATTTCCCAAGAAAGGGAAAAAAAAAAAAAATTGGCAATACCCATTGGTGAATGATGGAGGGTGAACTGAGAGAACAGGCTCCCACTCAGGAAAAGCAACAAAATGTTCAGTGCGGTAAAATACAGGTGTGTCATCTGTGTGCTCCCACGTCCCTGCGCAGGGCTGTGACCCCCGGCACGCTGTGCTGCTGGGGCTGGGCAGAGGCAACAGGGATGGACAGGGGCTGGGGGGGAGAGCCTGGACACCCCTGAAGAGTTCCCACCACCCCCAGTGTGCTGCTGGTCCCCTGCAGTGCCACATAGTTCCTCCCATGCTTCAAGCATCCTGGGGTACGCAGGGCTGCCCTCTTTGGGGTGACACCAAAGGGACCAGAGCTAAATATCGTCCTTGCTGGGAGGGTCCCAGACCCAAGCCCTGGGTATTGTGTCCTGAGCAGTGATGGCATATGTCATGCAGGGGGACGCATTTCATAAGAGTCTTACAGCAACAGCCCTGTCCCCTGCTCTGGGCACACTTAGGGCAAGGCTGGGGCTCTTCACGCTCGACCTGGTGCTGAAACCACTTCATCCTGCCCGTGAGCATCTGCCATGGCAGCAGAGCTGGCGCTGAGCGCCTGGCAGCTATCGTGCCGTTGATACATGACTCTACAGTGCCCTGATCTCTTGCAGCGCATTGCACCTCATTTAATCCCATCTATAAATCCTCACGTGCCAATAGAAGGAAATGTCTGATCGGTCTGTTGGTGCTCAAAGGACACATCTTTTACCGACGTCTTCTGTTAACTTCCAGCTCGTGAGCAAAGCCAACACACGCCAGGTGCTGAGACGCGCAAGAGGAGCGTGTCGGCTCGCATCCATCCATCACTCCGTCTCCTGCTGCGACTTCCCCTCCAGAGCCACCTGCAAGCTGCAGGCACGCAGACAGAACGTATTTATACCTTCCGCCGAGTGAAACAAGGGCTTGGTATTACTTTGTCCACTGATCATGTTGAATATAATCATGGGAACACTTTACCACTGTTAGAAGTTAATGACGCATTGTTTAAAGGGAAAGGGATGTTCACAGTTGAATTTATAGCTGGAGTTGGAGCACTGAGCCCCAGGCACCGTCCTGGCGGTGCTGAGCCAGGGCAGTGCTGCCGTTGCTCGTGGCAGGGATGCTGTGTTCAGCCCCGGCGAAGCTGGTGGCCCAGGGAGCTGCTGCCCTGTCCTCGCTCCCTGGAACGTGCCGTATGGCTCTGCTGGCTTGTACCCCTCCCTGTGTACCCCGGGGTACCCACAGCCCAGACAGCCTCAGCCACGGGCACGTTCCTGCACAAACGGCTCCGGTGCATCCAGAGTGAGAGAGGGATAATGGTGCTAATTCGGGAATTTGCTTTCCCTTGCTGGTCCTCTGATACCTCCAGCTCTGCAGCCCTCCCAGCTGTAAACTCAGAGCCGTGAGATTAAAATGTACAACTGCGTGACACCTTATAAAGCACATAAAAATGAACTGGCGAGGGCCCTTAACAATGACGGATTTTGCACAAGATCTTCAGGTGCTATTTCAATCTCAGGGCTCTCTTTCCATTGCAGTGGGTATGCAGTGCCATTAGGAAACCTTGACTGAATTATAACCTTTTACTCTTCTAAGGCATCTTTTTTCAATCTGCAACAAGGTTTTATTTTGACCCAATCATGGACATAAAAAGCAGAAGAGATACAAATGCACCTAGTGACAGATTTGTTTTCTCTGGAAAAATGTGATGCTGGGAAAACAGCTATTAATTTGGAGGTTATTTGAAAGCTAATGGATAACTATTGTTCTTTGGAATTTTTTTCCAAATGAAGAGTTTGGTTTACTGAACTGTCCTTTTCCATGTGCAGCGCTGATGTTTCTCTTCTCCTTTATTAACGTGTTACCTTTCAGAACGAACGGCTGTGCTTTTGGCTTTGAATTTTTCTTCCACATTTTTGACAATTGTTTTTTTATGTCTTGTATAAATCACTGTAACACGTGACAAAGTCAAGCACATTCAATGCCTGCAAATAGTTCAGTTACTACTTTGTGCAATAGCCCATAACTATAGTTTAAAGCAGTTGCAGTCTTCTACCAAGCACGTGCGTTGGCATATGTTTGTAACTGGATTACTGAGCACACTCTAACAACTCTTAAGCAGCTCTCACGGACTATCATGTAAATCCTTCTTAATTCATGGTTTATTGACTACAGGGTTTCTGGATGAGTATCTGATGCCAATTCCCTCCCGTGGGCACCGTGCCACCTGCTGCCATGTCTCCATGGAAATTCCCAAAGTTCCTCTTCAAAAACCAATCCGCGTGTTGCAGCCCATCACTGCTACTGTAGAAAAACCAGGCAGGAGAGGTTGTGCTGTTTGCAGCGGGTTGATGCACGGAATAGCCCACAGCCAAGCAGACAGAAGCCCCTTCGTCCCCCACGCTGGTGGGAAAAGCCGTGGTCTTGTGCGGGATGAGGGAGCGGGAGCAACCCCATCCCAGGTCCTGGAGAGACGGGAGGTGTCACCCAGCACTCAGGGACATTGGTGGCTGTAACCAGCCCAATGGCAGCCGTGTCTGCAAACCTTCTGGGTGTCCCAAATCATATGGCACCACCCAGGACAGCATTTGTTCAGTGCACTCTGCAGTCAGCGTGGGTGGAAGGGGTTTATTTTGCCCATTTTACAGGCTGATTTATGGCTTGTTTGCTTGGATGCCTCACCCACGTTGCTGATGTTGTAATTAAACCTTGTTAAAGTGCTCAGGTCCCCCTCTGGGAGTGGGGCGAACTTTTCTTTTTTTTTTTTTTTTTTTTTTTTTTTTTTGCCCCTGAACAATGATTATTATACAGGGGGGAAAAAACTGCATGGTGAGGAAGGGTGTCAGGCAGGCTTGGATGTAATTAATACCCAGTTAGCAGGCAGGGGATGTTTAGTCCTAAATCAAATTGTACATTAAAAGTGGAAATTGCTGAGACTGGTGTTTACCTGTGAAACCAAAATTACTGCGTGAAGAAAATAATTATAGACAGAGGCTCTCTAAATAAACAGTTGTGAGCCTTTATTAAACAGTTAAAATCAAGATGCAGCTGTGGAGCACAGCACCAGCACATCACGCTGGTCGGCTCGGAGGGATCCCCGTGGCAGGAGCACGCCCGTGGGCTGTGTGTGTCCGTACCCCACAGAGCCCTACCCCACGTTTTTCTGGTGTATCGCCTTCCAAGTTTAAGGTCTTCTAGGAGATAACAAACCCGATGAAGCAATATTAAATCAGGTGAGAGAAGGCACAAGGGAGGAATTTTATTACCAGAAAAGGCTGATGAGTTCAGGGAACTAGTGGGGAAAAAATAAAAATGATATTAATAATGGCTGTTTGTTACCTGTAATGAGGCACCAAACACCCTAACGAGCGAGTACGGAGGCACAGCACTCACCCACGGCCACGGTGCCTGTTTTGCAGGAGTCTTTCCCCTTGTTTTAAAGCAGCTTCAGCTCAGCTTAGCTCGGTGCTGGATTTGCTCAGGGACTCCTGCGGCAGACCCAGCAGTTACTGCCAGGGGGAGCAGCTATAGATCTGTGTCCAGGTGTGGGTGCCGGGAGAGCCCTGGGATGCTCTGGGGGAGCTGCTCTTCCTCCTGGAAGCGTGGTTTAAAGCCAGACCCGGGAGAGTCACTCGAAGGACAAAGGCACAGTTGCTGCTCCCCAACACACATCCCTGGTGTGCGGGGACATCGGTCAGTCCCCGGCGGCCTGACTGTGTCGTAAAAGTTATTTGGGAAAGGATTGTTGAGGTGTTAAGAACAGCAGCTCACTGCAGCGCGTGCAGCGTAAGGGGCTCAGATTTCATGAGCTGAAGAAACACCAGTGTCTTCAGTCCGGATTAGCACCTTCCCCTCCCAAGGGTGACAGAGCTGCGGTGAGGGACCCCCAGCCCCAAGGCCTTGGCTGTCACCTGGCAGGGACAGTTTCCCTCGGGAGCTGCAGCACGTGGATGGATACTCAGTGCCTGTTGGAAGTGGGAAGAAAAGGGGGGGGTAAAAAAAAAAAAAAAGGATTTTTCTTGTGGAGCAGCACAAAAAAATTTCTTAGTAGAGTTTTTCAGGCAATCAGCCAGCGGTACCAGATGGCAGGTGGAATCGTTCCTAAAACTGAACTGGTCACAGTACTGCCCTGCGCAGAAGATAATGGATATTAAAGCCGGGCGGTTTTCAAAGAAATGCGGACAGAAGTGCAGGCAGTTTGCAACCTGCTCGGCACAGCTGTACAGTGGAGAAGGGGGGTGTACACACACACGCTCCTTAAGGAGAGACGTTAGCTTTGGCACCAGTTCTCCAGAGTCAAAGACGGGAGACCAGCGTAAGGAGGGCCCAGCGCTGAGCTTTGGGATGCTCCAGAAGTGCCAGTTATGGAGGGGACAGCAGCATCTCGACTGCCTCAGTCGTGAGGAAATTTCTTTAACATGTGTTGTGCATGTGCCCCTCATGTCTGGCCTGAAAACCTCTGGAGGAACTGGCACCGTCTGTAAATTCTGCCGTTTGCTTTGGTCCCTCCAGGACCACGCTGCTGCCGCGGTGGCTCCAGACGGCGTCGCTGATGAACAGCCGCTTGTGTGCAGCAAGCCTGTTGGGAAAGCAGAAACTGTTGGAAATACAGCAGGCAGAAGAAAGACTTTTCACCCTCTTAAACCATAATGCTTGACCTGTTCGTGCATTTTCACTGTCAGGGACGCTGGGCTGGGGCTCCTGCATGGGGCTTCACACTTCTCAGGCAGCTCCTTCGGAAAGTGAGGATGGCAACTCCAGCCTCCCGCTCATCAGATCCCTCGGTGTGCTTGTCTTAACCAAGAGTAAAGGCTAAATAAACACATCTAAACAACTGAAAAGCACGACAACATCCAACTTCAAAAGAAAATGCAGTGAAGTGTGAAATTATACCTCTTATTCCATAAATCTCCAGCAACCGGCACAGCTCTGTGACTTGTATCGCGCTTTAATACTGGCAGAGTTTAACACGCCATGCAAACCCCATAAAGTAATTACATTTCATCTCAACAAAGAAACAAAATCCCAGCTCATTCAACCCTCTCGGTCTGAGGAAGGATTACAGACAACTCAGTGCACGTCAATTTTTCCTGGTGATAAATCCCAAGCAGGTCACCAGTGAAACAGTAACATGTGTTCCCAGGGCAGCTGATTTACAGGGGAAATAGGGATGTTATTTGATGTCCTTCAAGGCAGTGCCACCCTGCGAAAGCCCCTTTGCTTTCTGAAGCTCCCTGGGGTTTACCCTCTACTTAAAAGAAGCTTAAAAATGTAAAACTTACCTTGAACAGCCCATTTTGGCACTTGGCAATTGCCCCTGTGCAAGGTGTTTATGTGCTTCACACCAGGTTCCCCTTCTGTTTTTTAAGAGTGATTTCATTTTGCAATAAAGGAGGTTCTGTGAGCGGTGATGATGACAGGAAGCCAGCAGAAGACACTTGCAGGTCCACATCTTGCAACACATCAAGCCCCAGGGGTTTGGGCACTCCAGACCCACGGATCCAGATGGAAATATTTGTCATCAGAGCATTAGTTAGCTGCCCTTCTGCCAAACCAAGAGTAAGTCTGTACTCTACAAACCTCAATTAATTAACTCATTTATCTGTTAACTGCCCTCAAATAAAGCCTCCAAACTTTAATTAGACCGTTGTGATTAAATGCAATTAAACCCCTTAAAGCAAGTCACCAAGCACTGCAGGCACCCTCATTTCCAAAGCCCAGCACAGTGCTGCAAACACGCACGGGAATGGGCTACTGCGGGTGGGGGCAAAAGGTGCTTCTCCCACCAGGTACAACAACACGGCACCAAAGACTCTGCTGTCCCTGACCCAGCCACTGCAGTGGGGTGACACGAAAGGGGACACCTTGGAAAAGAGACAGGACACAGTGGCCTCCTGAGGGATGGGATGAGAGGCTTAAGTGTCCTAAAAGAGGAGAAAAACACGATTTCCTGCCACGGTCTGTGGCAGTGCATCAGCTCAGAACATGATGACGGCCCTCGGCAGCGATGGAGCTTTGCGATGGGATGGGCACGAGGGAACTCACTGGTGTTTGCTGCAAGTTTGCCTTTTTTTTTTTTTTTTGGCTTTATTAATTTCGAACCACTGGGTATCATTTGCTTCTCCTATCACGTTTATCATTTGCATCTCAGGCCCAGCCTCACTTCTGGCCCAAGCAGACTCCACCAACACCATAAATGCTGCACAATGATGGGAAACACAGTGGGGAAAAGCCATTGCAGGTTCCCGGTATCTGGTGCTGTTGTATAAAATTCAAGGCATGCAATGCAGAAATAACTTGCACCAGTGATTCCATGGTTTTACAGCTGGTATGCCTCATGAATGTAGCTCAGTTCCCAGTTCACCCAAAGAAACCAAAGACTTGAAATGTTGCACGCACCATATTGCCATAGTTGAGTCTTGTGCTTGGAGAGGGAGGAGGGAAACCATCATGATTGCCAAGAAAGAGCAGTGGCAGCAGAGGGGAGTAAATGACACCAAGTATCACCTGAACAGAGAATGGGCTCGGTGCAAGACATAAAATATGATGGGAAATTTTTGTATCCAAAAGTTCACAACCTTTCTAGGAGAACATGAGCAGTGGAAGACAAAAATGAGGCAAAAAACTGCAAGGTGAGAGCTAGTCAAGTTGCACGGGGCAAAGAATTTGATAATGTTATGATCAATTACGATAAAATAGGCAAGACAAAACTACAAGAGGCTCTAAGAGGCCAGGAAATGTCATTGGGATGGGGAGCAGCAACGGTCCTAGCAGCAAGCAAGAAAAATCAAGTTTCTATATATAAACCTGAGCCAGGACCCTCATTCCAGCTCTGGTCATTTCTTTTGCCCTTTAGACTTTCTGAAAAGCTGACGCTATGCTCTAACTTTTAACAACCCCCCATCATTCCTCCTAATGGCACCTGTATTCAGATCTATATTCTGTGGTGAGTTGGAGTAAAAGGAGGGCTGCAATAGGCACCCCGCAGCACGCCGGCCGCCGCCGTTCAGTGTGTGTACGGCACCAAGAAAAACCCAGCGGGTGCGGGAGAGTTCCCCAAGTTATTTCCTATTCTCTGTCTAGCAATAAAGGCACAGTTACACCGGGTGGTAACTCTTAGCAGATGGTGACTTTTTAAAGCTGATTGCTGTATCAATGACACTTTCTGAGTTTGTTCCTTTTTACTTCAGTTTCTCGGTAGTGTGTTCAAATGTCAGAGAGCATCATATTTCTATCTTTTATTTCCTTTGTGAGCAGAAATCTTCTTTAAGAAGTCTAGGAATTACAGCTTGGGAGAAAAGATAGGCTCCCTCGACAAAAGCGATCTGCTTTACAAATGTCACGGAACACAATAAAAACAACCAACGCAAAAAAGCCCCACTGGCTTTGTTCTCAGCAGAGAGTTTTAATTTCTATTTCACTCTTTAAAGAGACACTTTGGCTGCACTGTAATGGTTATACTGGATCGGTGAGGTCCAGCAGCAGCACCAAGGCAGGATTTCCTCTGCTGCAGGCACAGGGAGTTTGGGACAGTGGGGAGGGGAAGATACCTAGTTAATCAGCTGCTACTGCAGGCAAATAAAAGTACCAGGAGAGCTGAATGAGTGCCTTAGGTCCCCCTCAGCTGCCCTGCAGCCCCAAGCCGGGGTGGCTGCATGCTGGCCCCCCACAGCAGGCAGGGTCTGGGGGCTGCACGTGATCCGGACCCGCAGGTTTAAGGCTGTGCTTTAGTACAAAGCAGACGCAGAGAGATCAGAGTCAATGCGCTTTGGCTCTGGCTGGAAATCTGAAGCCTGTGCCACAGCTCCCGAAGACAAGATCGCTCTGAGCTGCCTGCCACTGATGGCCAGTGGGTTTACCTGCTAGCCCTCCCTTCTTTATTCATCTGAGCAAGGTGGCAATGCAGCACAGTCTCAAAGAGCTATACCTGGACCTGGGAGCTGCAGCTAGAAGGGTTTTCCTGGTTTATGCAAGATGTATGTAAATGTTGTGTTTTTAATGGTGTGGGTGGAAACCGTATCCCCCACCTAGCCCTGGGGCGAGGGAGGAGCCCCTGTGAGGATGATGGGTCGGCTCTGGGGGCTTTGCTCATCCACTAAATCAGAAAAGATACATCTGTCAATAATTACAATATATTTTACTGCAATTTGCTGCCACCGCTGCCAGCACCAGGTGCCAGCAGCCCCGTCACATACAGCAGACCTGCATGAGCTGTTCCTGGGGGAGGCATAAAGGAGCAAATGACCCCCCAAGACCCCTCTGAGAACCAGTCAGCGTGCTGGGGTCCTCCACATCACCCCAGTGAGATTTTCTGCGGGGCCAGGAGAGCAGCCAAGGGTCCAGCGTCCAGCCCTCCCAAACCGTGTCCCCACCCGTGGGCTCGCACGCTCCATGTCACCGTGTTTCCCACTGCCGGTCCCCATGGGAGGCAGCCCTTAATTCCTCACTCCACCTGATTACAGGTGGAGCATTCTGATGATGCATCCCCACGGTCCTGCTCTGCCGTAACCAATAAGCAAATCTCACCAGCCCGGCATGCAGAATTCCCATATGCTTCTTCGAACATTGCTTTGCAATGACACAGACATGTCAGAACTGGCCACAGACAAACTCACCCCACTGACCCAGCTCCGAGGACCGTCACCTCCTGCTAACACAAGTACTCTGGGAAAAAATGGAGGTGACAAATAGATGAAGCACCTGTGTGATTTGCACTGCTGTGGATGCCCTGCCACCACAGGACATCCCTTGTGTCCCCAGCTTGGGACAGCTGTACCAACAGCAGTGCCAGCATGGGGATCTGGGGAGATTCAAAGAGTTTTGGTGCAGCTGCTCATCCGCCCTCTGCACTTCACCTCCCCTCAGAGGCTGGGTCTTAGCCCATTTATTTATTGCACCCCATTGGCCATGCAGTTGATTGTATTTGTTAAAAAAAAAAAAAAAAAAGGAAAGACATCCTCTGGCCAGAGGGAAATGTCCCAATTAAACAGTGAACGATGCAGTAAACCATCAGAGCATTCTGGAGAGCAGCGGTAAAAGTGGCCACCTCTTGTCCTCAATTTACGCTGCTCCCATCACCCTGGGCTTTATATTTGTGCTGACAAGGATCGGTTTAACCCCTGCCTGCAATCTAATAAAAAGCTGGCATGGTGGAAGCATGCATAATCCTTCTGCAGTGTCCTAGGAATGGGCGCAATAAAAAACTGCTGCT
>NW_010110212.1:24276-28555 GCF_000699245.1 Pterocles gutturalis | reverse complement strand
CAGCCGCTGCCTGGAATAAATAACTCCCTGCCCAATGCTGGCAGTGGGATGCACTTTGGACCACAGGCTGCTCAGACCCTCATCCCACAGCCCAGGGTGGGCAAATCATGCCAAAATAGATAAAAATGCCAGAATTGCTGTGCGGGTCAGACCAAGGGGTCTGCAATAACTCAGGAGACAGTGGCCCGTGGCACAGAGCCAGCAAGCCCGTCCCTTCCTCCTCCTCCTCCTCCTCTCCCATGGCCATGGGCTCACAGCCTAATGCCCCGGAGCATCGTCACGCACCATCCCCCGGTATTTACTAGGGGCAAAACAAAATGAAAGTTCCCAAGGCTCTGCCATCAGTAAACAACGGGATCTTTCCTCCTCTCGGCATTAATCGACCGAATCAGTGCTGCAGAGCTGGCATTACGCTCCGCTACGCTCTGTAATGAAATCACTGCCTGTGCGCAAGAAACAAATTTAATGATATGATACTAATAGGGTTAGAAATTTCCCGTGCAAATATTAATAATTTATATCGACTTTCATTTTTTAATACTGCTTGTATTCTGTAACAAGAAAGTCCTGAGGTCTCCCAGCCCCTCTCACCAACAGTGCCTGGGAAGGGTGCGATTGTTACTGGGCTGGAGACACAAATTAGCCACTGGAGGCACAAATTAGCATTCAGAAATCATGTCCTGGCCTGTGACCATGTTTTGAAAAAGACTCGACGCTTAAAACACGAACACCGCTTGCAGAGCACCAAACAGCAGCAGGAGATGGAGGGTGAGCTTGGTGCTGCCCCGTCCCTTCCCGCAGGCATCCCTGCAACACCCGAGAGCCGGGGCTGCTCATCGCCTCTGCAACGAACCCGGGTGAAACGGAGCTGTGCCCAGGGGCTACAGATCGCACCAGGCACCCACCTGTGTTTTGAGGCAACTGGCAGCAAAAGGAGCAAGGTTTGGGCTGCAGAGCCAGAGGGGTTTGGGCACTGAGGACAGGGGGTATTTTGTTGGAGAGGTAGGGAGGGATGTGTGTTAAATGTCTTTTTTTGCAGCAGAAAAAAAGTATCTTAAAGGAAGGGCAGTGACCGGGGAGCTGTGGGGTTGAAAGAGAAGCTAATTCCCTCTGACGGGCATAATTGCTGCAGTTCAAAATGTTAAAAATGTGAAATTAGGAATAATCAATGGCTGTTTATGATCTGTGTCTACAGTGTGAATCCAGCTAATACGGAGTAATTACACTGCGCTAATTCCTGGTATTTGTCACCGTTCCATTGCAGAGGAGTCCTGCAAAACAATAACAGATTGGCTGCACTGGGCCCGCAGACTGGGGGCTTAGCACTGCACGGGCTGATTTCTCTTTTCATGGTAAAAGCCGTTACGATCTCCCTTATTTATTTTTCTCTCCCAAGGCGCAGCGGGCGGCAGTGGGCTGCGGATGCGAAACACAACAGCACCCCCAATAGCCACCGCCACCGTGCTGCTGGGCCAGCGACACCGGAGCACCAAACCCCCTGCCAGCCACACACCACCCTTCTCCTCTTGTGAAACAGCATTTTCACCTTTTTTTTTTTTGTCTGATATTGTGATAGCATCCTTCCTACCAAACTTTGTCCTCTTCTTTTTCTTCTCCCAGCACAAGGTAACTCCAGCGGTGATTCCCCCGGATGCTCGGGCTGCGCTCGGTCACCCGGATGCTGGTGAAACCCGTGGGATGGGTCGTCAGTTTGCTGGCGTGATTCACTCTTCAGTCAATGCAACCCTGAATATTAACCTGTGCGAAAATGGGAGAGGAGCAGTGAGTGCCGGAGCAGGCTGTGGCTTACTGCTGGGTGAACATCCCCGCGGCCGCGCGGGTGGGGAGGTGCAGGCTGCAGGGACAACTCACCCCATGGCACGCAGATGGTGTTGAACACCAGATAAACAGAGAAGTGAAAGGCTGTTTCCTTTCAAAGGCGCTGCATTTAACATCTGCGGCACGTGGCTTAGCCTGGCACAAGCAATCTGAAACCAGACAGCCATGGCACTTTGCAGGGTGAAGTTTGCAAAGTGGCAGTGGCCAAACCTTTCCAAAGAGAATTTATCAGGAATTCAGCCCAGCGAGCACCTCCCTGCAAAGCCCTGTGTCCCTGCAGGCTCCACGGAGCCCCGCGGACACGGGATCTTTGGGGGGGCCTCCTCCCAGAGCTGAGGTCTCGTAGGAAACAGCTCTTGGAGGGACGGTCCTGCAGCCACTGGGGTTTTTGGCAGGAGCCACCACCAGCACCCCAACACTCCCGTCACCTGCTGGGGTCCCACACAGGGCCCACGCAGCCAGCGCTGGCACAGGAGGGAGGAGGAGGAGGAAGAGGAAGAGGAAGAGAAGGAGGAGAGCAGCTCCCCCCCTGCCAGCTTGCTCCTGCCGATCCTGACATGGTGCTCATCGCAGTGGGGTGACTTTGCACCACAGATTATTCATTCCCCAGCCTGGCAGCTTTTTGCTATCACATCTATTATTTTTTTTCTTAATTTCTCTTTCTCCATATCACGCCGAAGCCTCCTGGGGGGGGAGCCTGCAGATGAGGCTGATGTAATTCCTTTGCGCTGCACAAGTTAATTATTTGCTGAATCGAGACCAAGCTGATGCCCCGTTCCCAGCACTTGATGTATTCACTGATGATATGTGTGATTTAAAAGCACCTTTCTGCCCTGGGCCACAGTGGATGGACAAAACCTGGGGTACCGCAGGCACAGGGACAGGGCGCGAGGGCTCCCCAAGCCAGCACCAGCGCTTGCACCGTGCCGCAGCCGCGTCCCACGAGGAAAGCGCACAGCTCCCCATCCTTTCCTGGGCTGTCAGGGAAACATCTTGGATAAAATGCACAGTTGCAAAGAGCAGAAGCATTTCATCCACGGTTTCTTTGCTGGGATGATGAGGCCCCCAGCCCAGCTGATGTTTTTTGCTTGCTTTCTCTGCAAGCACAGCAATGTCTTCATCTCCATAGAGGAGCTGGGGGGCTCAGATCCCTTGGAGCAGGAGGAGAAATTAATCCCGAAACAGGCATCTCCCAGGGCGCTGCAAGCTCCGCATGGGCAGGAAGCTGGGGGACGGAGCAGAGACATGATGTGGCACGCCAGGGCTTGGGGCACTTTGTTATTGAGCCGAGCCAGTTATTGCCAGCAGCTAAACAAACTAATAGGAAGGATATTTCCCCAGAGAGGGAGGAGGTTTCTGATTTAGACTGCGCTGTTTAAGCCCAGACTCTCACCGCAGCTAAAATTTCCTTCCGAGGGCGGTAATTATCCCGATGCAAAGCCCAGGCCTGTGTTTGCTTTTCTGCTCCATCTGGAAGGTTTCAGTGCAGGGGCTGTGATTGCCACACAGCCCAGCACCCCCTGCACCCAGGACCCATCCTGCACCCCTTGCCCAGCACCGGGGACCGGCGCCGGCGGGAGGCAAAGAAAAGCTCAGTGCACAGTTTGTGCAGAGAGCACCCTCGGGTATTTAACTAATTCCCAGGGAGCAGTGGTGGTCCCACGGGGGCTCCGCTCCAGCCCTCCACAAGCTGCGGTCCCGAAGGCAGCGCTGCCACTGCCGGCCCCTTGCCTCCTCTATTGGCTCCTAAGTGAAAATTGCTTTAAAAGCCCCAAGAGAAACCGTTTGGTTCTCCTAAGTGATGGGAATGGAAAAGAAAAAGGAAAAAGGAATGGGAACACTTTTGTTCTCAGCTGCCAGGTAAATGAGGTTCAGCTTTGGAAAATGTATAGGGGCTCTAGTGCTAACTGCGGAGCTGTGGTCTCCGAGGAGTGATTTCTTCCTTCAGAAACATAATAATAACAATAAATGATTAAAAAGAAAAAGGCCTAAATTTATCTCTGCAGTTAACTCAGGACTCCTTTGGAATTCAGGACTGTTGCTGGATAAATAAATGCTTATTTGAAAAAGGAACCTACAGCCTCCTGCAAACAAGAGGCAGCAAAGCGGCACTCGGGGCCAGCCTGCACACGTGCATTGCAACCAGGGGAATAAACCCGCTGGATCAGACTATTCCAGATTTATCCCACATGGAGGGACACTAGTCCTGGCTTCATGCCCACCCACTCCTGTTGCAGCACCGTCCACCAGCCCCCTACCCAATGCACTGCTTTAGTGCAAGTGCAGAGGGTCAGGCTGGTTCCTACCCTAGGAAAGGCTTTTCCTCTTCTGATGTGCCAAAAAAGCTAGTGCCAAAGTGGAGAAAAACCTCTAAAAGAAATGCATGAGCTCATAGCTGCAGAAATGTCTTTTTTCCCCTCCCTCGAGACAGCTGCTTCCA
>NW_010110212.1:23178-24168 GCF_000699245.1 Pterocles gutturalis | reverse complement strand
CGCACCGCCGCGCTGCCAAGCACATGGTGCCCCAGCTCCCCGGGGTGCCCCGGCACCCACACTGCCTGCGGAGAGGGACGGCGCGCCCCGGACACCGAGCGGTACGTAGGCTCACCCCTCCCTGATCGTCTCGTGGAAATGGGGCTTCTAGAGCGTGGCTGAAATAATGCCTTGCTGCAGCACTTTTCTTTTGGCTTGCTGGCAGATTAGAGGGTTGCACTGGGAAGGTTTCAGTTGTTCCTCCTCCTCGTAGCATGGAGGTGAAGGGGAAACCCGACGCATTGGCATCCCTTCTGGGGGTTGTAGCTGTGCCGGTTTCACAGACCTGTGTTAACGGCAAGAGTTAAATCCGTGTTTCCACCCATTACATGATATGTGGTAGAACCAGCTGTGTGATGCATTGCCCAGCTCAAACCTCTTTATCCATCACGGCTTTGGATGCATTTGCAGGTGTTCACTGCGCAGTGCTCCAGCACATAGCCTGGCCACCTCCCCGGTGCTGACTGGGACCCCTCGGGGTGCTGGCACCCAGGGCTTTGCTAGCTGCCAAAAATACATCTCGGATCCATACGTGCAATTACTAAAAGCCAGAACCCTCCACTGCAGCTGCCCAGCCGCATGGCCCATGCTGACCCCGTGCTTTCAACCCCCGAAGCACGTCCCCCAGCAGCCAGCTCGCTGCCAGCCCTGAGCACCAACCCTTGCATCCTTCCTTCTGCCCTGGGATTTTGGCATGGGCTGAAACCTGCAATCCACGGCACGGGGATGCCTACCGAGCTGCCGGCTGCCATTCCTGCACCGGACGGGGAGCGATTGCTCCCCTCCATCTCTCCCTGCTGCCGTGGCTCTTGATTCACCACTCGGGGAAACCTCACCGGAGAGGCCAGCTCACGGTGATTTAGCTTCGTGCTCAGGGACATGCAAAGAACAGCACAAGCAGCCGCCAACGATGGATAAAAGAACAAGCGACCAAATCGGTAGCAGCCACGG
>NW_010110212.1:18687-23035 GCF_000699245.1 Pterocles gutturalis | reverse complement strand
ACTCCGGGTGTCACGTCCCGCCTCGGCTGCAGCCCTGCTCCCTGACAGAGCTCAGCCACCACAGCTGGCCCCAGCCCCGCACCCTGCCCGCCACCGCGTGCATCCTGTTTGGCTTCGGCTTCAGGATCCGGGCCTCACCCCGGTTAACAATTGACTCGTGCTGGGGGCAGTTTCGCTGTGAGATGCCCTCTCCAGCCCGTTGGCAGGTGCCACAGCTGGCCGAGCATTTTTATGAGCTGAGGAATTTATAAACCCGCTGGCAAACAGCGCTCTCACTCCGAGTAACTTGGCAAATCTCAGTGGCATTGACCCCTTTTGAGATTAAAAATGGCATTGTAGCATCCTCCATTCTCCCATGGTGGGACCAGCCCTGGGCACGTGGTGGGTATATGTCCAGTTTTGCAAGAAAACCCTGACTTTTGGAGGGGTGACTCCCTGGGTGTGGGCACAGGTGACATCTGGCAGCAACCCTGTTTGGAGCCACACCCCAGCCTCGCACCAAAATGATGTTGGATGCGAGGGACTCAAAAGCAGTAAGAAAAAAAGCAAACCCAACAAAGGCAGAAGCTTCTGGGGAAGAGAAGTGAAATTCTTCTGCAGCGCTGGGAGGAAACAGGAACATTCACCTGCTGCATCCTGGAGAACCTCCCCGCGAGGGCAGGGACCTGTCTGGGTTCCTTCTTGGTAGCACCAAAGCGGCACTTCAGACCCGAGGAGGCTTGGGGTGGAGCCTTTGCCTTACAACAACACGGACCCTGGGAACCTTTGTGTTCCTGGAATGGTTTTAAGCAAATATGTTTCAGGTTTATTAGACAAGAAACCGTGTTTATCACCCACCACAGTTCCTCCCTTTCTCCTGCAAGTTGTTCTCTGGCAGATGCCATAGTCTTTTTTTTTTTTTTTCCAGCACAGCCTTACCAAAAAAAAAAAAAAAAAAGAAAGAAAAAAAATCAATACATGCATAGAAAAACAGAGATTTGGCCCCAGTGAGGCCAGTGTTCCCTGCAGAAGGGACCAAACAGGGACATTTTGCAAACCCAGGTGAGTTTTGCTCTGCTCACTGTCCCCAAATCACAGCCCAGGTCCAAATCCTCACCAGCTCCCAGCTCTGCTCAGTGCATTTGGAGGGGAACTCAACAAGCTCCAAACACGAGCCAATTCCAGTTTTGAAGGCTTTGCGACTTGCCAAGGGGGATTTTAAGGACTGCTCTGCTGCCCCCATCACTCCCATCACTCCCATCACCGGGTCAGGCGCTGGGCTGAGGAGCCAGGCATGGCAGAGGCTCCCTGTGTTTAAAAAACCAAACTTCATGCTGAAAGGAGCAAGAGCCAGAGAGATCCAGCCACACGCAGCATTTGTCCTCCAAAACCTCTGAGCTGCCCGTTTTCAGCTCCGTGCCCTTCCACCAGCTCTGTGGAACTGGCTTGTTCATGCCAGCTCCCCACGAGGCTAAAGCCCGTTTCAGGGACACCACACCGAGGGACAAGGTGGCATGGGGATGGGCTGTGGGCACTGGGGACCCCTGTGCCACCTCCTGCAGCAACAGATTCCCACCCACGGCCACCTTCCTCTGGGAGGAGTAGCTGCAGGCGGAGGAGAGAGATGCTGCTGGGAAACAAGCGTGCTCACCTGATACCCTATCAAAAACACACTGCTGCGGTACCAGGGTACACAAACACCTTCCAAGCCTTCCTTTAAACGCAGATAAGCTGTGAGGCCGCTCTCCCACGGGAAGTCACTAGTTCCTGCCTGTGAACAGCTTCAGCAGTGCTGACCCGGGCGCAGTGGAGGGGCCTCGTGGGCAGCGGGGCCAAGCTCCGGCTGCAGAACACCAAAACCTTGCTGCGGCTTCTGGTCCAGACAGCCACCGGCCACCCTGGCCAATGCAGATGGGTTTCCTCCTTGTATTTACACCTGCCTAAAAGTCCCTGATGGTGATGGTGCAACCCACCCCAGGGTGCCTGGGGAGCAAAGGGCGAGCATCACACCAGGGCGCTGAGGGGGGATGTCGGGTGCATCCCATGGGGGTGCCGGGGGGATGCTGGGTGCCAAGGGAGGACACTGAACTGTGGCCACCGTCAATCACATGGCTGTGGGCACTTTCCCTGAACTCAAGCCCTGGGAGGGGACCCAGAGCAGGGCTGGGCAGGAGGCAAAGTTCTTCTCTCCTTCCTCATTACGCAGCAGCCTAAAATCAACTTTCAGCCCAGCCCTGCTACAACCCGTTGTTCCTTATTTACCCTTCAAACAGGAAAAGCAACTCTCAGAATAGCTCTTTTACGGATTTTCTAAGCCAAGCCTCACTTACGGGCTGCTTTAGTTATCGTTAGACTCTGTAACTCCAAGCACCCGTCTCACAGGGGACAGTTTGCCTTAGGACTCCAGGGTCATTTCCAGGACAGACATTCACCAGGCTGCATCCCCAAATTCCAAAGGTAGGAGCGGGTCCCCAGCACCTAGGAGCCTGGCGTGTGGGGTGGCAGGTGCCCATCCCATCCCTTGGAGCAGTGGGAGGGAGGGGGGCAGACAGACTCGCTTGGGTAGGAAATAGTTTATGGTCCAAATCGCAGCCACTCCCCGTTCACGTGGGTGAACACGCTGCAGGATTTGGACAAGGAGAAACATTTCTGTTCTGAAGTCAGGCACCCCCAAACCTGGCGCTGCTCAGCCCAACGCAGCAGCGCTGCCCTTCTTCCCGCCCCGCTTTTAAGGAGAATGAGCTTGTTCCCACAGATCCTCCGGACTGAGCAAGGGCAAATCACAGCTTGTCTGCAGAGGGCATTTTGCAGCCCCCAGTATTTGATTTCTACTTTGCATTATCCCAGAAGGAAATGCAACAAAGACATGATTGAAAATGTGCTCCGTGAGCTCAGCACTATCAGAATAGAAAAGTGTGATCCGTTACTGAGAAAAGGATGGGAACAGGAGCCCACAGGGCAAGCAGTTGGGCACAGTGAAGAGTCCAGAGGCTTAAAAATGAAGCCAGCTCAAATCAGTGCAGCCTGCTCCAGTGTGCAGGAGTCAGGACTTCAGCATCAGGGTGGGACCGAGCCCGCACGCCTGATAGGAATTTATGCATCTTCGATCACCTCTTAATTATTGCAAATATGGCTAAACATAGCAATCTTTTTTTCATCTAATATCTGCCTGGCTTGGGTGGGTTACAGGTATGCTTTATGGTATTTCCTTCTTTTCCTCAGGGTGATCCGTGACCCTTGGCCACCCCCTCGGTTGTGCTCTCCCTCCCCACCACCATGCGGCTGACAGGTAAGGAGGGAGACAGAGATTTACTTCCCTCTGTCCCTTTTTCTACAGTTCTTTATGCTTCCTCCTCATTTACACGACCCCTTCCAAGCCCAGCTACCCAGATCTGCTCCTGCCAGGGCTTTGTATAAGCATCAGGTTTTTAAAAGATTGGTGTAGATTTCAGCCCGTTGTATTTTTCCCAGTGAAACTCTCTGCGGCTGGGAAGAGATGGCTTTTGAGACATTCCCGGTTCCATAAGAGCCATTCAGCTGCAATATCAGTATATTTTTCTACTCTCTTTCCATGCAGGACTGGAACGTTTTGCTCCGATGAGCGCTGCTTTAAAGCCAAATGCCAATCACATTTGTATTAGCAGCTGCTCGGCTGTAGCTAGTGACTAATTGGGGGATAGCAGCCTTCCCAACGCTGGGAACATAAGAAACACTTGGATTTACATAGCTTTCTGACTAATTATCAGATTTACTTTAGTGCAGAGAGAAATATGAACGGTGCCTCCCAGTAGAAGGATAATGCCTATCTGAGCATCGCCACACGCTCTAGAGATATTAATTAAGAGATCAGAATCCTTTTAGAGGATGAAGGAAGGCGTGTTAGGTGCCTTCCCCTGCCACACAGGCACTGGCTGTCACCCTGTGCCTGGTAACCTTGGGACACACAGTCCAAGTCCCCAGGAATCCAGAAGGATGCTCCAGTCCCCAGCCCACGCTGCTGCTGCTGCTCTCACCTGGCTCCTCTCCCACCCCTCGCAGGCATGATCCGGTTCATGGTGCTGCTCGTCACGCTGCTGGGCACGTGGTTCATCCTGCAGACATACTTCGATCACAGATGGAAAGCCATCAGCCTGCGGAGCTGGCTCAGTGAGGCACCGGCGGGGCTCTGTGGGTCCGGAGGGAGGGTGTGGGCAGCCCCATCGCAAGCCAGACCCTGGAGCTGCGTACAGTTGCCAGGAACAATGTCCCTGGCCAGTGCTATAGCCACCAGCTCTGATCATCAGGGCAGGGAGGGGACAGCACGGTGGGAAGCTGCACTGGGGTGGGAGGCTCTGGGGTGCTTGCAGACACCGGGAGCTGTTTTGGAGAG
>NW_010110212.1:18309-18669 GCF_000699245.1 Pterocles gutturalis | reverse complement strand
AAGAGCCAGCAGCTCTCCAGGGTGTCTAACTCTCCTGCTTGGTACCCACAGGTGTCCCTGAGAAGACCAGAAGTGAGTATCGCTCTCGACTTCATCTCCATCACCCAACACTGCTGAGGGTGATGGTGGCAGCTGCCCTCAAGAGCCCCTTTCCCAAGGCAAAATCCCACCCTCCCAAAAGCAGGGGAGTTTCATGACTGCACACAGCAGTAAGCACAGGAACCTTCACACGATCCCCCTGCCCCAGCAGAAACCCCCCCAGGCCACAGTCTAGGGCAGGTCATGGGCTCCATCTGGGCAAAATGGCAGAGGTCCCCACCCTGCCCGAGAATGGGGAAGCTCCAGGCAGAAAAGCTGCAA
>NW_010110212.1:17965-18294 GCF_000699245.1 Pterocles gutturalis | reverse complement strand
GTGCCAGCTCCGCAGGCTCCTGTCACACCCCTCTGCAGTCCCCATGGCATCAGCCATCGTCCCGCTGCTCACACCCAGAGCGGCACCCAGCACCCCAGCCAGCCCATCCCACCCAAAACCTCAGCACCATAAACCTTGAACAAGCAGCTGGTCCCAGCCCCAGGACAAGCCTCCTTCGTGCAAGAAGCTGGTCCAGGAGTGGCCCCAGGGCCAGCCCTGCTCAGCCCCTCGGGGACACGGCTGGTGTCCCCCCGGGGGACCAACGCCATGGCTCCCAGCTCCGCTCCTCCCTCGCAGGTGAGCAGCTGCCCCGGCACAAGTGTGGGAAA
>NW_010110212.1:15337-17927 GCF_000699245.1 Pterocles gutturalis | reverse complement strand
CAGCGGCGCCGCAAACGTGGTGGGACCCTCCCTCTGCTTCGATGACGAGGTGTAAGCAGCACACGGGGGTCACGGGGCAGCCACAGCTGGGCTGGGCTTGAACAGGGCGTGCGTGTCCTCTGCCAAGCACACTGATGGCCATCACAGTGTATTTGTGGTTAAAAAATTGGAAATAATTTTCTGTCTGGGAGCATTTTGCTGTCTGCAGCCGCACGTTGCCCCATCACAGTTTCACTGGCACCAGCATCTCCAGGGCATCCTGCCCTCACCGGTGCTCTCGGCTTTCCTTTCCAGCCTCATGAGCAGCGTGAAAAACAACGTTGGCAGAGGCCTGAACATCGCGCTGGTGAACGGTGAGTCGGGCGAGCACAACCCCCCTCTCCCCATGGCCGGGGTTCCTTCCTCCCCCGGGGGGGACAGGCCACCAGGGACCCCAAGGTGGTGGCCAAGCAAAGCCTAGAGCCACGCCGGTGCGAACTCACGGTGCTCTGCTTTGAACTGTCCCCCTCCAGGAACAAGCGGGCAGCTCCTCAAAGCGGGCACGTTCGACATGTACTCCGGAGGTAAGCGCGGTGGCTTTGCGGCTGGTGGCTCCCAGCGGCACGGCTGGCTGCCGGCTGTTCAGGCTGCTCCTCCGGCACGTGTTTAATGACAAAGTCTAGGGGACTTTGACCAGGATTGCCAGCCGGGGCGGTGAAAGCTCAGCTTTCCCTGACAGCACTGAGCCTGGAGCCCTCGCAATGCAGCTGCATCCAATATTGGCTCCTCGCACCTTTTACATGTGTGTAATAGCCTAAAAGACATAATTCCACCAAACTGAATAAACCAGGGCACTTGAGACCCCAGAGAGGCCACTTCCTGAGATCGGTTAGTTACACTAATCCTGAGGTTTTGCAGATTTCAACTCAGTTTTGAATGCTGGCGGTGGCTGAGCAGCAGCTTGTTTCCCCGCTCTCGCAGGAGGATAACTGAGGAGCCCAGGGGCTGGCAGGAGAGATGTGGCCCCGGCCCCAGCGAGGCTGGGCACAGGGAGCAGAGCCTGGTGGCAGCAAGGACCATGTGCTTGGCGGCTTCAAACCGTCTTCCTAACAGCAAGAAGATGCCCTGAGCCGGGGCAGCACCCGCTCACAGCCCAGCTGGTCCTGACTTGCAGGATGCTGTAAATCCCACTGTTGCTGCAGGGTTCCGGCAGGACTCCTCAAAATCACACGCTAAAGACACCGCTACACTGCTTTTGATTTACCCTTTGCTGTCTGAGCCTTCCCCGGGGATCCATCACCCTTTCTGCTTTTTGGCTTTGCAAGCTGTTCTTGGTAACTCAGGAGAAACACCAATATCGTGAGATTTACAGATGAGTTTGTGAGCGAGATGCGAGGGGCGAGAGGCTCCGGGAAGGAGCCGGCAGTCGGCTCCTGTGCCACTAGATGGGGCGTCGGACTCAGCATCCCACGGATGCAGGATGAGGAATCATTCCCGCAATCCAGCCAAAGGCACGATAGCACAGCAGGCAGCTCTGCAGCCCAGGGGGTTAATTTCTTGCGTTGGGAAGTAAATTCGTGTAACTAGATTTCACAGTTAGCAAGCAAAGTTTAGGAGCAAATTCCACCCTGCAGTTGTACCGGCAGGAGGAAAGCACGAGCCCCGGGCACTGCGGGAGAGCCCAGCTGGGAGCAAGAGGTGGGGAATGAGCACCCGGGAGCCTGTCCTTCCCAAAGCCCATGACCCCCAGATCCTGGCCAGCACCAGCACAGCCAGGGTATCTCCCACCAGCCCAGAGGAGGTTCCCCCCACTGCCACACAGCAGTCCCTGCTAAATCCCTTCTGCTCTCCTTAATGCTCTTCTCTCCCAGACATTACCAAACTGGAAACCTTCCTCCAAGAGATCAAGCACGGCACCATCGTGCTGGCAGCCACCTACGATGACCCCGCCACAAAGTGAGTCTGGCCCCAGGAGCAACACCTGGTTCCCAAAAACCCGCAGCTGAGGGGAGCTGGAGGTGCTGCTGCCAGCAGCAGAGAGGGGACAGGAGGGGACACACCACACTAACGCCTTCTTACTCTCTCTCAGGATGAACGACAAAGTACGAGAACTTTTTGTGGAGCTGGGCAGCAGCCATGTGGGTGACCTGCGCTTCCGGGACAACTGGGTCTTCTTGGGAGCAAAGGGGCTGAAGAACAAGAGCCCCTTTGAGCAGGTACGTGGCCCTCCCCTGCCACCAGCTCCGGAGGCTCCCATCCTCTTCACAGCACCTCCTGAGCCACGTCTCACCTCCCTCTCTGCAGAAAACATGGGCTGGCAGTGTTATCCCCCACGTCAAGCCAAGCCACAAGTTTTGCCACATTGCAAGCTTGCACTGCGCCACCGATCTCCTCATTTATTTCCTCTCTCTTTCTTCTTCCTGCAGCACATCAAAAATGATCAGAAGACAAATAAATACGACGGCTGGCCTGAGCTGCTGGAGATGGAGGGCTGTGCCCCCAAGAAGATGGATTAGCACCAAGCCCCAGCCTGCCACAGAGGAGAGACCAGTCTCACGGGGACCCCAGCCCCATCACAGGGACCCCAGCCCCATCACAGGGACCCCAGCCC
>NW_010110212.1:12522-15290 GCF_000699245.1 Pterocles gutturalis | reverse complement strand
GGGAAGAGCCACACAAGTGCCTGCAGAGCCTGAGCAGGCACCCGGCCGGGTTTCAGCCGAGCTGTCCTCATCTACGCATTGATTTAGGATATTTAATTTTTCTGTCTTTAAACCCAAAGCTTTGTGGAAGGTTTTTCATATTTCTTAAATAAGATATCTAATTATAAACCACTACCTTCTCATTTCTGTTTTCAAGCACAATCCATGCTTTTCCCTGCAGGCACAGCATGTCACGTCCTCTGCCACCAGCCAGGCATCGCCGTCCCCCATCCCACAGCACTGCACACAGGTGCTCCCCCTCCCCATGGGGCACAGGGCAAAGCTGTCCCTGGGGATGCTCAAGCCTCGGTGGTTTCCCCGTAGAGCTCCTGCCAAACCCCCGCTGTCTCCTACAGCCACGGCAAGGCCAGGCGGGCTCAGGCATGGCTTGCAGCAATGTAGGTTAATATTTGCAGACTGAAGCATTTTCCCCACCTGACTGCATCTCTCCTGGGTTAAGCCAGAGTCAAACCCTCCATGACAGGTGCCCCCAAGGCTGCGACAACCCCAAAGATGTGCCAACCCAACTCTGCCCCGCACACAGGGATGGATGGATGGATATGCCAGTTTCTCGTGCAGCTGAAGTTGTACAGCATTACCAATAGGTGGGAGCCTTTTACCGGGAGAGCCAGAGCCAGCATCAGTCTGGAGCCAGACAACACAGCGGGGCTGGCACCCCACTGCAGGCACCCGCACCCCGCTTTGCTCTGGGAGCTGCACCCTGACCCGGGGCTGGCCAACACTGCCGGGAGAGGAGAGACCCCTGCCCAAATGCAGGCTGGCAGAGCCCCGCATACCTCCTTCCAGGGTGGTTTCCATGCTGCTGCCCAGCACCGAGGAGGTCCTGGAGGAGCATCTGCCCTCCAACTCATGTCGGGGTGCATTCACCAAACACTGCCTGTGCCCAAAGCCCCCCAGCGCAGTGCTGCCAAGATCAGATCAGCTGCGGGAGCGATGGCCTGGGCTTATCTGTCAGCGTGGAGAGGGATACATTTGCATCACGTACAGACTTTAATTTCCTATGATTGTATCTGGTTTTTTCCCCATCCTTTCAAGCAGAGCAGCAGTTTGCAGACCATGAGGGTGGAGCGTTCCTGCTGGAGCGCTCAGGGCTGCGCAGGGTAACACGAAGCAATCCTGCACGGCCTTTTCTGCCTCCAACAGCAGCGTTTGCTCCAGCACAGCATGGTTCACATCGGTTATTTGAGCCCACAGGTCACCCCAGGGGAGGAGAAGGGAGGAACGTTGACAGGATAAGAGACACAGCCTGTCCTGTGCCAGCCACCTTGGGGATGAAACCCTGGATCCAAAACCCAGCACCACCATCCCAACCCGGCGAGGCAACCGGTTTCACTTAAACAAGCAAAAATCCCGAAATAAATTGTGTAACACCTATAAAAACTTCCAAAGGCAAAACTGAAATAAAACCCCAAAACAGCCATCACAGAGGAATTCCCCAGTAGCTGTAGTATTTTATCCCAGCTTATCCTCCTGCGCTCTTCACGTGCACCTGCCCGCGCCGAGGGAAGCCTCCGCCATAAGTCGATCCCTAAATCTGCTGCAACAGCAGCGGTTAATCCCAGCCGCTGAATCATCCCTACCCCTGACAGCAGCGAGAAATAACACAACGCACCAGACACAACAGCCCTCACATCACACAGCCCCGCCGCGCTGCCAGCATAAATATGCCAACTATTTTAAGCCCCCTCAAAGGATCTAGATTCGCTCGTAAGCCAAACTGCAAACAGCCTAAGAGCTGTAAAGGCGGCCGTATGGGGTACACCAGCATGAGCTACAGCCCAGAAAACAACCAGCCCCTTTCAGCCGCAGGAAACTCTTCCTAGCCCTTTGCAATGCACATTAGAAATCTGGTTGAAAGCCAAAATAAGGGAGATTTATATTTCGGCATGCTACAGACGGTTAAAACTAGCTTTGACTCTGTCACCAAGCAGTTACTGAGGTACACCACTACTTTCAATAAATAGGAAGAGATGAAAGTGCAGCTCCTGAGCAGGGACTTTAACCAGCAGCCAGTGGTTTGAAGAGCCATTCCTGCCAAAGTCACCGTGTCCTGATAAATAAATCAGAGCTTTCAAAAGTCCATCAGTCTGGAGGTCAGGGGTATAAATATGGCTTCAGGAGTCAAATTTAACTTGCTAATTTTTATAAAAATATCTGAAAAGGGTGATGAGTGCAGGGACAGCAATTCCCAAATGATTTTTTTTCGTGCCTTGGCACTTTAAAAGCTGTTATTACTGCAGGGACAGGCACCTACCTGGCTGGTTGTCACCATGCTGCATCCCCCAGAGACTTCAGCAAACACAAGCCCTGTCCTGCCCAGCCTCCCAGGACACAGCTCCCAGTACTCCAGGGGCCACGGTGGGCTCCAGCAGCAAACAGGCAGCCCAGGCATTCGCAGGAGCAAAGTTTGCAAAATCCAGTGCTGCAACAGGAGCCAAGAGCCAGGTCACAGATGGGTAGCAGCGGGATAATCCTGCCTCATTTTGGGGGTATGGATTTATTTCGGCAAAGCACCAAAGGAGCAGCTAGGAAGGATGGCACAGGCGAGGACCGACGGGTGCCGGGGCCCCACAGCCAGGCGAATCCGCGTCCTGTGACATCTTGCCCTGTCAAGTGCAATTACTGTAATCTTCCACAGCCTCTCAAAATACGGATCCCGGCTTAGAAACCGGGCATCCGCAGCATGAAAGCTGCCTTTGTGCCCGGGC
>NW_010110212.1:5234-12510 GCF_000699245.1 Pterocles gutturalis | reverse complement strand
GAGCCAGCCGTTAGGTGCACGAAGAAAATGAGTTCTCCACGTGCTGCAAGAAAAGAGGAAAAGCAAGCTTTCCCGCCCGGCCCCGCTGCAGACGGGCTGGATTTCGCCCACATCTCCCCATAGCAGCCGCCGAGGGGCCGGGAGCTGCACGGCTGCGCATCCCCCCCAGGAATAACGGGGCCAGTGACCGGAGGGAGGCGGCTGGTCCCACACCCTGGGCGAGCAGAGCACAGCCGACACGCTGGACCATGGGGGCAGCTCACGGGAAGAAGGTAACAGGGCAGATGGGTTCAGGGCTGCCGGCACGGTGGCACGCTGGCGGAGAGGCACCGTCTGCTCACGTGGTGCTTGTTTTGCTCCGCGCGTGCTAAGGCGGCTGATGGAGCGAGGGATTAGAGGGAAGGGACCCGCTCCTGGGTGTCGGTGTCACTCGTCAGGGCTGGATTAAGTAATTCTACCTGATGGGCTCGGCATTGGGGCCTCCCGGGGCTTTCAGGACAGCGAGGAGGGGATCAGAGCATCGCATTAGGACAGGCAAAGTTTGGCTTTCCAGGGGGAAATGTCAGGCTTGCTCCGAGTGCGTCCGGCAGCCTGTGGGCTGTCTCCCATGGGTGCGGTGCAGAATGAGCCCCAAGTATTCCTGGGCCTGGAATCGCTGCCAGCTCCCTCCTGGGATGCGGAGGAGCTGGACCAGGTCCCACAGCACCCACGCGCGTCTCCCTCTCCTCCCAATCCCCCAGGAGAGCCGTCAGATTGCTCCGAAAGGAAACGGGGCTTTACAGAGCCAGAGCCACGTGGAGGCGGCTAGAGATGGTTGTGCTGAGGATGCCGTTAGATGTCATTTTGCTTTCATGTCTGATGACATCGGTGCCAAGAGATGCATCATCACTACTCAGTTGTGATGCCCTGATCTGGTGTTAGGTTCTGCAGCTTGTCTCCCAAATCTAAAAGAAACGCACTCATGCACCACGCTAGGTCAGTGACTCCTATTGCAGCGGGGACAGCAGTGTCCCTCTGCCCCAGGAGGGACCCCGCACGCTCAGTGAGCATGGTCTAAGGCCTTCAGAGGTGTGGGCACATCCAATCCAGGTGCCTTTCAGGAGTTTGCAAACCTGCTGGGCTTTTTTCCAAAACCAGAACTGGACAGTGTTGCGGGGAAACATGCATAAAAGCAACCCACTGGCCGGTGTTACCAACACCCATACGGGAAATTGGGGCTGACGTGGCACTAGTAAATATTTCTCTATTTTTTTCTGGATCTAAGAGAAGTGCCAGGGGCAGGAGGTGCTGCTCCCAGCTTCTCCGAGGTGCTGATGCCACACTGGCTCCAGCCCACTGGGGAGCCACGGCCATCACCAGGGCTCAGGGCTACCGTGGCACACCCAGAAGGAGCCACGCTCTGCCCACAGCTAATCCCCAGACCTTTGCTCACGTGGCTGTGACCTTCAGGCTGTGACACATTTGTACGGGCATTACTGAAAGCAGGGACATAAGCTGGTTAGGTCAGGCTTGGCCCAGTGCCACCCCCTTCAGCCCTGCTGCATTCAAAGCGATCTATGCTGGCCTCCTGACCACCAGACCAGATGGCTTTTGGACAGCTTTCCCCATCGCTCCCTCTATTCAAAACACCACGATCCCACCGCAGCCCAGCGCAGAATGGCCTGGCTTTGAATTGCTCCCGGGAGCTCGGGCTCTCCCATCGCACCAGCTTGCTGGCAGAGCCCCTAAAAGCTCTGAGACAGTTTTACTTCCATAGGCACCAAAAGGTCAGAGATTTTGCTCCTGTTTCAGCCTCCCAAACGCTGTCTGGGTTGACAAAAGCCTGTGCTGCTGCCCAGCTGGCACCGAGCAGGGACATCCAACTGGCAGCCCCTGCGCTGGTGATTCACCCTTGGGCTGAAGCTGATGGGGGATGGAATAAGAAAGCTCCTGCTGCTGTGTTTCCAGGGTGGGCATGAACAGCGGGCTCCAGCTCTCTGCAGGACCAGGTTGGGTCTGGGTGCCAGGCAGGAAAGTTCTCCTTCCCCCTCGCAGAACCGGCACAGCTCAGGGCACAGGGACCTGCCAGGCGTGACCCCATCCACCTCCTACAGCCCGGAGAGGACCTGCACGGGAGCACGGAGGAGGAGGAAGGCTCAGCACCCCTCGCCAGCGCTGCCTGCATTAGCAGTCGCAGCTGCACCCCTTTGCAGTTTAGCCCAGAGCAGCACTCCAAGGGGATCACAGTAGTGGATTGTGGAGTGCAAGGCAATCCCCAGCTCCACAACAAAAGGGACCGGAAAGGCTGCCAGCAGGGCTCCAAGGACATTTCTACTTTCAAAGGCGACAGCTATTCCCAAAAAACCTGTTCTGGTATCACCACTGTCCCACGGGTCCAAGCCAGCAGCAGAGCTCCAGCAGGACGCAGTCCCCTGCCGTCGTACCCTTCAATTCACAGCAAGGGTGGACACGGGGGCCGGGGCAGGGGTGCAGCAGAGCCCGTGCTGATTCCTCTGCTCTGCAGAGCACCAGCCCTGCTGGGCACAGGAATGCGGCTAACATCCCTCTACCCACAGCAAACCTCCTGCAAGCGCAGCATCCCAGCAGGTGCCCGAGCAGATGTCCCCAGACCCCCAGGCAGCAGAGGGGCTGTTTGCAGGCACCTGCACCTCGCTGCTGCTTTTCTCCCCGGTTTCTCAAGGCAGGGTTTGCATAGCAGCCATTTCCCAAGGGAAAGTTTTCTGTCCCCAAATTCCCAAGAGTGTCAGTTTACACTAATGTCAGATGAGCCGAGATTAGCCTTGCTGCTGAGCGCGGAGCTTTGCTCTGCGGATGGTTTAAAACAAAAAGAGGCAGCATGCCAGCACCAGGGAGAGAGGCTCCACTTGGTCAGGCAAACCACAGTACCTGGGTGCCCGGGATTTGACAGCTGGGGCTTTGAGAGCATCCTTTAACATTCCTCTGTCTGAGCATTGCAGAAGGACAGGACCAGCACATCTGGGAGCTGCTGGTGGGATTCCCCCATGAACACAACTCACCCACTGGTGGGGGTGTCCCCACAGCCTGGCCAGAGAAGTGCTTTCTGTCACCTGCATCCCAGCTCACAGAGGACATTCTGGTCTCTCATCCATCCTTCTCTCAGGGCACAAGGGAGGTGGCCCCGGACACACACCGTGTCCCACAGCTGACCCAGAGCAGAGCCCCATTCCAGACCACGTTTGGCTTCTGCCAGCCTGCTCCACCAACACCCCTCACCGCACTTCATGGAGATGTCTCACCAGTGATCACACACGTTATTCACACAGTAAGGGAGGTGAAGGCTACAAAAACCAACAGTTCAGCTCCCGAATAAAAAGCAAGTCCTAAAAAGATTCCTCTGCAGCAGGGTGAGAGGGGGAATGATTCTCTTGCTCTGCCCCTGGTTGGCAGGAGGAAGCTCTCCAGCAGGTGAATAAGTGCCACTGCCCTCCCAGCAGCTCTGCTGTGGTAACAGCAGGGTCATTGCAGGCGTCTGTCTGCTGCTATCACAGTGCAGGGAGAGAACAAGAGATAAAAGCTGTGATTTTCAGGGTTTTCCACCCACCCCAAAGGAGGCTGGAAGCAGCAGTTGTATTTTCCTAGCATCACTTAATGCTGAGCTGGGGACTCCCTTCCCCAGACGCCCCCACGCAGGTGAACACCCAAAAGCAGACACCCCTCCCACGGGACTAACCCTGACAGCTCAGCTCCACATGCACGTATCCTGCTCAGCATCACCCCAGCACCAGGTCCATGCACACAGGGTGACTCCAGCTGCAGCAGCATCCACCGCACTCAGCACCATCACTTCTGACTGGCACCAGCTGCAAAAACCTTGGTCCTGGAGCAGAGCTCCAAAATGCCAAGGCAGTGTTTAAAGGGAACTTTTTAAAAGTCTGTATTACTAAATAAAAGATCCAGATTGACCAAAAAGCTGGTTCTCACCATTCAAAAGCTTAGAAACTCTTAACTACAAAAATCCTGGGTTCTTGTTTTGGAAAGCAAAGTAGGGTGAACAAGAGGAGCTGTGCCCGTGGCTGGCAGGGGAGAGGTTTATAAAGAGAAAGGAAAGGGCTGTTTCATGCCGGTGCAGCAGAGCACGGAGAAGAAACTGCCACGAAGGGACCAGCACAGTGGCTGTCCTGGCACAGGGACACCGACTGCACGAGGCCAGAGGAGGCAGCCCCAGGACCTGCCCTGGGGACCACCCCAGCATCTTCCGTTCTGCTGCCAGCATGGGCAGCAACTAGAACCGAAACCGAGAACAATGAGCTGAGGAATCAGGCCCAAACTGCTCCCAGAAGGGATGGCAGGGCTCAACCACAGCAGCGTGTGACACCCAGGAGAGGCTCCGTGGTCCAGCAGCCCCAGCCCCCCCGAGGCAGCGTGCTGGGACACCGGTGCTCCACAGACTGGCAGGCACAGCAGGATTTTCCTGGCTCTCCCCGACAGCTATTTCAGCAAGCCGGTAGTCAGTATCCCTGCCAGCTCTTTCACAGCATCCCGGTGCCCGGGCAGCACCAGAGCCCTCCGAGGGCCCCTGCCTGCTCTGCTGCCGGAGCTGCGGCCGTCCCCCGCGCCAGCCGGGGCCATTGCTCTGCTTTCAGCAAGAGGGGCTGCGGGTGCCAAGGCCCACGAGCAGAACAAGTCCCACTGACTGTCACTAAATGCCACCAGTTGTTTGGCAGCGCTGGCCCCGGGAGCAAATCCAAAAAATCAGATGGCAAACGGGAACCACAAGGCTTCAGTCCCCTGGAGCATCGCGGTGCTCGGGGAGAAGGGTTTCTGGGGGCTGCCTGCAACGAGCGACAGGAACGAGAGCTGAAGGCTTTGCACATCAGAAAAGTCCCAAGTGCCTCATGAGAGGGGGGAGATTGTTGATGAAAAGCCCATTTCTGGGAAAAAATAACAAACACCCAGAAAATAACAGCTCAGGCTCATGAGACAGCAAACAGCTCTAAGTCCTCCCATCAGCACAGCCCGGAGTGGGAGAGCTGGACCAGGGCAGGTCCCAAAGCCCCCACAGAAGCCCTCCGAGGTGACTATCCTGCCTTTTCTTGCCTTCCTCTTCTTCAGCCCTTTAAATTCCCACAGGTGGTGACATCTGGGGACTCCCATTAAGCAGAGACACCACTCCAGGCTTTTGTAGTTTCCAAAGAAAATAAAATAAAATGCTGTAGCATCCCAGCCGTCAGAGGCCAGACTCATTACAGGGGGTTGCTCTAGCTCTCAGAAAGAGATCACAGCTTCATTTCTTACCTCTTCATCCCAAGTACCCAGACAGCACAAACAAACCAGGTCCAACACCTACCATAACCCACCCCTGCTCCCAGAGAAGCTGACATTTTGGTCCTGAGGGGGTTTCTATGGGCTCAGTGCAGGCAGGGAGTTAATTTGGACACAGCTGCCCCAGTTTAAGGCTCTGCCTTCCCCAACCTGCACAGCTGCTCCTGCACAGCTGCGCCGGACCAGCAGCCTGCGTGCTGCACCCCTCATCACGGTGCAAAACCAGCTGCCGTGGCATCCACAGCCTCTGGGCAGCTGGCTTGGCCCCGAAGCAGCACAGGGGTGTGCACACAAGCACAGGACAGGCAGACCCCGTGCCAGTAAGGCAGCTGAGCACATCTCACCAGTCTGTGCATGAGAAGCTGTGACACAGGGGTCTGATCCGTGGTGGAAGGTGCTGGGCAGGATGCAGAGGAGCATGCTGCCGGCCCCTCCGGAGGAAGGGGCTGCAAGGGAGCCGTGGAGGGGGGCTCAGACCCAGGGGAAGTGCACAATGTGCTTGTGGGGAGACCAGGAGGATCACTGCCTGGGAAACGAGCAGCTGCCAGGTCTGGTATGGCTGAGCAGTTCTCAGAGAAAAATGGATTAAAGTCATTAAAGGCTTCACTGCTTCGCTCTGCTCCTGGGGGGCTCGTTCGAGTGGCGCCTGCTGCCTCCTCGTGAACCCTGCGATAACAGGGACACTTCAGCTCTCCCCCTGCTGCCTCCTCCGTTTGCAGCCCACAGTGGCAGCCCGCCTGGCGAGTGGCACATCATCCCAGATAACAGTCAAACCTCCTCCCTTTTGCCTCCTTCCCTTCGGGGTCCTACCACCCGGGACCCAGCTGGGCAGATGCTGCCGGCAGGGAACAGACCACCCGGCTCTGCCTCGCCAGCCTGCTCCTGCAGTGCCTGAGGCTGCTGGGGCATTTCTGCCCTAATTTTTCCCAAAACCCATTTTTCCAAGCTAAGGAGCAATTCTAGACACCCTGGCCAGGTAAAGAGCACAGCAAGGTGGCTTTAGAAGAGCAGATTCCTGATGGCAGCCCTGTCCTTGGCCCCTAACGTATGGTCCCGAGCTGTGAAATGCAGTAAGGATGCCGCTGCAGCCTGGCAGATCTAGCACAGCATGGCACAATGCCAGAAATAAATATTCTCTCTATTATTCATGTGGCATAAGACTCCATTTTTGCAAAACACCATTCTTCAAGGCACTTTAGAGCGTCTTAATAGTCTCTCTGCAGCATGACAGCAATTCTCTCCAAAACTGCTGGAGCTCTTTTGTGCCAGTGACTGATGCTCTTCTCGCGCAGTCAGCAGCATCCCCAGAAATGGTGGAGCCGCCTTTCATATCAGAGTGGCACCATACCTACAGCACAGGGTGGAAATAAGCTCCTGAGACAGGTAAAAATTGCTTTATCCATAGCAACAGCTTAACTGCTGCTAACAACACTGAGGCAGGAGACTCAGGTATTGCCGAAAGACAGCGGGGTGAGAACTTCGCTCTGTCCTGGAATGCAGTGGGGTTATGTGTTCTGCACATTGCAGGGGACCAAATTAAAAAGCACTGAACTGCAGGTGGGGATTTCCTTAGGACCACAGCAGAACAGCAGGTCCATCGGCACCACGCTGATGGATGATGTGGTGCTCTGGTTTGTGCTGGGGAGCTGCCAAGAGCCTCCCCATGCCCTTCACAGCAGCACATTGGGCTTCACAGTCAGCTTGAATGCTGACAAATGAGCCTTGCACACCAGCTGCTGTGGGGCTGAGCCCTGTCACTGATTGCTCTCATTAATCTGCGGGAAATTTTCGGCTGAGGTCTGGCATGTCGCGCTCCATCTCCCCAGCTCCCTGCAGCCAAGGAGCAGCATTTGCTCAAGCCTCAGTAGGGAGTTCAGTGGGGGTCCCTACCCCAGGGCTGAGCTCCCATTCCCATGCTGCTGCTTCCCTGCTTTGGCTCTTTTTGCACATTTTCTGGGCAGTCTGTGAAACTGGGCTTGATTTGTCAGTTTTC
>NW_010110212.1:0-5203 GCF_000699245.1 Pterocles gutturalis | reverse complement strand
AAGGGCGGGGTCTGCGTCCGGGGGCCACCCCCGCCACGAGGATTTGGGAGGCGATTGGGCAAAGACAGGCAGAGGTCAGCACGGTGCTCATCTGTGTCAAATCGTGTTTTCTTTATGAATAAAATAACACCAAGCGCTATTTGAAGCACTGAAGCACTTGCAATTTTCCACTCGACTAGGCAGCAAAGTGGCCACCTGGCTGGTGATCCCCGAGAGTGGCACAGGAGCTGCAGCAACGTGAGCTTGGCCCCGTACCCAGCCCAAGAGCCTCCTGCAAGCCTGAATTTACAAATGACTGTTGTCAAAAAAGCCCTGAGGCTGCTGGTCACCCTCATGAGAGCGGCCACAAGCATCCACCCTCAGCTCCACTTCAGCCCCAGGAGCTGCAGCCTTGTAGAGGTCAAAAGACGGGTAATGAAATGTTACACCAATAACTTGATATTTCTTAAAGCCCTTTGCAATACGATAGTAAAATCAGCGATGGTTGTGGCCAGGGACCAGGAGTAACACAAGCTCACAGCTTCGCTTGAAAAACCTGTTCCCCGTGGGCAGGTGTGTTGGGAGGGCTGGATGCAGGCGGCAGAGCCGTGGGGAGCCAGGATGGGAGCGATGGGGCTGGAGCAAGCACAGGATGCCGTGGTGGTTCGGAGGGGCAGGTGGGGGGGTTCAGCCAGGTGCCACCTGCTGCTCCCCCCATGCTGAGACCCCTTCCCATGACAAAGCCAGCACCGTGGTGGCAGATTTTACAGCTGGTGGCTCAGGAGCGCCAGGATGTGCCGGGACCCCGGCTCCTGGGTGCCTGCCAGTCCCGATTGCAAAAGCTGCCAAAATAGCAGTGTCCCGTAATGAGCTGGGAGCAGAGGAATGTGCACGGTCAAGCTCCACGCCAGGGAGTAACCCTCCCCAACTCAGCATCACTCTGCTCCTACAAGAGAGAGAGGAACCCGCAGTTTCTCCCAACAGCCCAAATCGCAGCGACGGCATGAGCACCACCGGCACAGCAGAGCCCCGTCTGCCAGCTCCGGTGGGAGGCTGCCGCTGTATTGTCTTTCGTAGCCCTCAAGAAATTCTGGAAGTTCATCCAAACTGCAGCACTTCCTCCGGCCAAGGCCAGCGGGGAGTCAGCAGTGGTATTAGGTGCTGGGGCACGCTGGGAATTTCTGGGTGTTTCTCCCTAACACGAAAATGGTATCGGCTCAGCGAATGTGTGCACCGGCTTGCTGAATGGAATAAGCCTCGGCACCTCACATGGCAAGACTTTGCAGCAAAACAACCAAGCTGACAGATTTTTGCGCATTGACATCACAGATGGGAAAAAGTCTTACTAATCCTCAAAAGTTGCTTCCAGTGGATGATTTCACTGAGGTCCCTGGATCGGTCCCAGCTGCTGCGAATGAGCACAGACAGACCAGGATTCAGCAATAACACGGGAGATTTAGGCAACAGCTTAGACGGTATCTCAGCATCCAGGAGCACATACGAGACACTTTCATACAGAGCACCAGGAGCAGCAAGAGGGTATTTGGGGCTAATTGAAAGCAGAGGTAGAGTGCAAATTGGCTCTCCATTGCATGTTTTGTGGCTTCATCACACACAGACATGCTGGCTTCACTCTGCCAACCATCAATGCCTTGTTCCAGGTCGTGACAACTTCTTTCAAAGCCTCTGGGTTAAGCAATGAGACTATTTTAATCACTGGATCTGTTAATTCACTGAACACTGATGTCAGCAGCCGCTACAGCAACTTATGGACAAAGTACCCGTCTCCGAGCCCATCTGCTCCCACACAGGGTGGGCAACTCCCAGCCCTGCTAATGGTGCCCCCCACCCCAAACCAGGCCTGCGGGAGATTCTCATCAGTTCTCAGTCCAGGTGGCATTTTGCCCACTGTAATACCTCTTTATCACCATGATCTGATTGCAGTAATTTCTTGCCCGGTTTATTAGCTCAGGCTTTGGCTGCAGTGCCATATAGATGCTATGATACTGCACCTTAATGGCACCTACATTGGTCTGAGCCAGCCTGAAGCCATCCTCCTTGCCCTTTCCATGGCTCGCACTGGCCACGCTGACGGCTCATTTCCCTAATCCCTTTCATCAAAGCTCAAACATGGCCCAAAATTACCAGCTATCAATTTTGCTGCAAGTAAATATTAGAGCACCCACGTGTCGGCCAAGCAGCACTGATTAATGGTTTATACAGGGAGGCTGGCTGCAAGCTGCAGCAGGAGCACTGCGCTCCCAAGCAGGGAGCCGTGGTGGAGGACACGTGCTTAGAGCTGGTGTCCAAAGCAGCCGACGCCTGCAAAACCACCTCCAGACATTTGCTGCAGGAACCCTTCGCTGTGCATCGGAGTTGGGGACAGGAATGGTCCTGCTGGGATGTAATGATGGCCAGGATGTTTGGGAGTAATGTAGAACAGTAGAAGTATGTGAGACTACTTACTGTTTATCCTTTATCTTGCTTTGTTGCGTTTAACCCCACTCAGTAGCCAGGCTGGTTCCAGCTAAAGCAGTAGGTGTCCTCGCTGACGTGGTCACAGCAGGCTGGGGACCCCAGGTGGGAGCTGGCCGGTGGGTGGAAGTGGTACCTGCTCCCATCAGCAGCGTTTCCAGGACTCTCCTTCTCTTGCTGGAGAAATTCCCTGGCCAGGGCGCTGTGGGCAGGTTGCTGCTGATGGAAGCACCGGATGGGCTTGGGGCAGCTCCTCCTTCATCTGCCAGCCCCACGTGCATCTGCCCTGAGCACCTGCAGAGGGGCACGGTGTTACCATCCAACGCCAGATTTTATCACTGCTTCTTACACCTAGCAAGGTGCAGTCACACTGCACACAGAAGTGATTTTCACATGGAAATAGGAACTTTTTGACATTTTCTACCCCCTCACTGCAATCCATCCTCCCTCTGAGCCCTCGCTGTGACAGATGAAGCCCTCTGACCCCTGCAGCACCCACCCTCCTGCTGAGCTGGGTTGGGGACAGAGTCCCGTTCCCCGCTTTGTCCCATGGGGAGCAGGCAAAAGTCTCTGTCATCTGGGCAATCATTAACTCCCCTCCAGGAGCCAGAGAGGTACAAGAAGCCATCCTGCTCTGCAAACACACTAATGGCTTGAGTGGAGATTAGCAGGAGGGTGCTCCCAGCCACCCCGTGCCACAGCCAAGGTCACCACCACGGTGCAGCCAGCATGACTTCTTAGGCTGTAGTGGGATTGCATGGAGTCTGTGCTGGGGGCCGGGGCACACGGAGCGGGAGGGAGGGCTGGTCCCCACCATCGCAGGCAGCATTTCGGCCAACATCTAGCATTAACCCAGTGGAGGAAATGTTTAACCAGCCTCCAGGAGGTGAGACACTGCCTGCTATTGAGTCCCAGCCCCGGGTGACTTCAGCGGGGCCAGAATTTTGTCTGTGGATCAGGAGGCTGGACACGACTGCTGCACTCCCAGCCGGGTGCCGAGAGAAGAGATTTAATAAAGATGCAGGCGGCAGGGCCAGGCAGAGCTGTCTGCTCTGTCACTCACAGCTTGCACAGAGGCTCCTTGGTGCCGCGGCGGGCGGACAGCAAGCACGTCTCGGCGGCGGCAGCGTTATTTCCCTGACACTGCATTCACACCGGCTGGCTGCATTACACAGCCACGGAAAAGCCACTCACTTGACGTGTCTGGGGGGTTTTTAAAATACAGGAGACGTGTCCACAGCCGAAAGCTCCCGGTGCCGCAGCAATGGGCTGGAGAAAGGACAGCCAGCAGCCAGCATGGCTAGCAAAGTAACTCAGCAGCTAGAAGTCAATATCTAATGTACAGTCCCAGAAACGAGGACCTGGCTGTGGCTCCCCCAGAGCCACCTTAGTTGACCATACAGCCACCCATCAGTGACACCCTGGGGACACACTCAGCACAGCGTGATGTTCTCTTTACATGCACGTTGAATGAAAAGACCATGTCGCTTCCTCGGCATGGCAGAGTCCCAAGAAATGAGCCCTGTGTGGCCACACATCCAGGGGGAGCCATGCCGGTGTCATGCCGGAGCCATGCTGGAGCTGTGCCGGAGCTGCCTGGCTCTGCTGCCAGCCCCTGGCATAGGGTGACACCTCCAAACAGGACCCTCGCCTGCGAAACCCCTGCAGCATTCAAGGGGCCAACACGCGACACAGGGGATGCAGTGAGCAATGCTGGGCTGAGCTCCCCTGTCACCTCCTCCTGGGACATGAAGCCACTTTATAAGAAACACAGGGGTAGGTGGTGAATGACGCAACTCCTTGTCTGCAGGAGCCACTCCAGATAAATATCACCCAGCAGTCAGCCGCCTTCACACAGTACCCTTCAGGGAGCTATGGGGGAATACAAAGGCTTTTTGTTAATCCCAGAGACTCAGAAGCACAGGGCAAGATCACTTACTAATTTAGATAGCAAAGGGAATTGTTGTGCAAGGCACTGCTAGAAAAACAGCTTGGCCACGAAAAGTCCTTTGGTTCAGGATGGGAGCTCCTAAGCATCCCAAAACCCACTTCCCTGCAAAGAGCAGCCCAGATGTGCAGCTGTGCAGGCACTAGGGTCTATCAGACAGGAATACATCTAGAAAATGTACTTTGCCTTTTTCCAACTTGTTTTTCTGAGTCAAAAGCAGGTGACGATGGATCGCAGCCCTTTTCAGCTCCCGCACCTACCAGCCATAACCACACTTACTCAGGAGCTCAAAGAGGATTTAAATGGATGCTCTTTTCCCCCTTTGACACATCTCCAGTGAACTCACAGACCTGATGCTCAGCACCTGGTGTTGAGCTTCACCCTGTCCAAAGGCAACCCAGGAGGAGTAGCACAGACGTGCATCCATCTCTTTTTCAGTTCGAAATTGAGCCAAATGGGGTTTTGGAGTATGCAAAGAGCCATGGCCATGAAAAGCTCACGGGGCGTGCACGGGCTGCAAGGCAGGCTGCAGTTTGAGCAGACAAACTGCACAACCTCCCCGCTTAAAGCCCTCTCCTCTGCCACAGCCATGGTCTAGGGGCAGAAGCTGTATGGGACCTCCAAAGCCCTGCCCGTGTGTGACACACGGCCGGTGGGGCGAGCTGGCCACGCACACGTAAACACACGTACACACATACCACACACGGGGAATGCAGACCAGCCGGCCTCCCACCTCCTGCTCTTGAGGCTCCACGTCAATTAAATGTAACAGCTCCTGGTCAGGAGGCAAAAATAATAATA